>NW_028132904.1:0-162790 GCF_964374135.1 Grampus griseus
TAGTACGTGCATTGAATCAGAGAGAGCCATGCATGTGTCTCTGTGTCTGTGTGCTGGCATAGGCATTACATTGAGTCACAGTGAGCCATGTGTTTGTATGCTGGTGTAGACTCTGCATTGAGTCACAGTAAGCCTTGTGTGTGTGCCAGTACAGGTTGTGCATTGAGTCAGTGAGTCATATATGTGTGTGTGTTTGTGTGTGTGTGTGCTGGTTTAGACAGTGCATTGAATCCAATGAGCAGTGTATGTTTGTGTGTGTGTGTGTGTGTGCTGTTAGGTAATGTGCATTGAGTCACAGTAGCTCTGTGTGTGTTTTTGAATACCTCTGGGCTGGCATAGGCTGAGAATTGAGTCACAGTGTGGTGTGTGTGTGAGTGTTCATGTGTGTGCAAGTATAGGGTGGGCATTGAAGCACAGTGAGCTGTGTGTGTTTGTGTGTGTGCTGATATAGGGTGCACATTCAGTTACAGTGAGCCGTGTGTGTATGTGAGTGTGCTTGTAGAAGCTGCACACTGGTTAACAGTGAGGTGTGTATGAGTGTGTGTGAGTGCTGTTACATACTGGGCATTCAGTCACAGTTTGTTGTGTGTGTGTGTGCATGCATGTGTGCTTTTATAGGTTGTGCCTTGATTCACATTGAACTGTGAGTGTGGGTGTGTGGGTGTCTGCTGGTATATATTTTGCATTGTTTCACAATGAGCTGTGTGTGTGTGTGTGTGTGTGTGTTCTGGTATAAGATGTACATTGAGATACAGTGATCCGTGCATGTGTGTGGCTGTGTCTGTGTGTGTGTGCTGCTAGGGGCTGGGCATTGTGTAACACTGAGCCATGTGTTTCTGTGTGTCACTCTATAGACTGTGCATTGAGTCTGTGTGTGTGCATGCATGTGTGCTGGTATAGGCTATGCATTGATTCACATTGAGTTTGTGTGTGGTTGTGCATGTTGTGTGGCTATATGTTTTGCATTGATTCACTGTGAGCTGTGTGTGTGTGATTGTGCATGCGTGTGAACATATAGGCTGGACATTGAGTCACAGTGAGGTGTGTGTGTGAGTTTGTGTTTATGTGCAGTGGTAAAAGCCACTCAATGAGAAACAGTGATGTTTGTGTCTGATAGTGTGTGTCTTTTCAGGTTTATGCTGGGCATTGAGTCACAGTGAGCCATGTGTGTGTGTGCATGTGTGTGTTTGTGTGCTGGTATAGGCTGTGCATTGAGTCACAGTGAGGTGTGTATGTCTGTTCCGGTGTACACTGGGCATTGAGTCTCAGATTTGTATGTCTGTGTGTGTGTGCTGAGATAGGCTGTGCATTGAGTCACAGTGACATGTGTGTCAGTGTCTGTGTGAGTGTGTAATAGTATAGCTTGTGTGTTCAGACACAGTGAGGTTTGAGTGTGAGTGTGTGTGTGCTCTTAGAGACTGCGGATTGAGTATCAGTGAGCCATGTTTGTTTTTGTGTGTGTGCATGCATGTGTTCTGTTATAAGCTGTGCACTGAGTCACATTGCCGTATTTTTGTGTGTGTGTGGGTATGCCTGTTGATATAGGCTATGCATTGAGTCACAGTGCTCCGTTAGTGTCTGTGAGGGTTTGTTGGTATAGGCTGTGCACAGGGTCCCAGTGAGCCATCTGTGTGTGTGTGTCTGTGCAAATATGGACAGTGCATTGAGTCACAGTGAGTCATGTGTGTCTCTGGGTGTGTGTGTGTCCACATGTGCTGTGTTCGGTTGTGTGTTTTGTCACAGTAAGCCATGTGTGATTATGTGCTGGTACAGACTGTGAACTGAGTCATGGCCATGTGTGTGTGTGTGTGTGTATGCATGCAGACATAGGCAATGCATTGACTCATAGTGAGCTGTTTATGTGTTTGTGATGGTATAGGCTGTCAATTGATTCACAGTGAGCTGTTTGCGTGTGCATGTGCTGATATAGTTTGAGCATTGAGTCACAGTTTGGCTGTGAGTTTGTTTTGCCGGTACAAGATGTACACCGAGTTACAGTGAGCCGTGGGTGTCTATGGCTTTGTGTGTATGTGTATGCCTATATAGGTGGTGCAGTAAGTCACAGTGAGCTGTGAGTGTGGGTGTGATGCTAGTATAGACTGTGAACTGAGTCACAGAGAACCATGTGTGTGTGTGTGTGTGTGTGTTGTTTGCTTCAAGTTAATGTGCATTGAGTCACAGTGAGCTCTGTGTGTGTTTGTGAATACCTCTGGGCTGGTATAGGCTGAGCATTGAGTCACAGTGAGGTGTGTTGTGAGTGTGCATGTGTGTGCAAGTATAGGCTGGGCATTGAATCACAGTGAGCTGTGTGTTTTCGTGTGTGTGCAGGTATAGGCTGCGCATTCAGTCACAGTGAGCCGTGTGTATGTGTGAGTGCTCTTGTAGAAGCTGAACATTGAATCACAGTGAGTTGTGTGTGTGATTGTGTGTGTGGGTGCTGTTCCATTCTGTGCATTCTCTCACAGTTAGCCATGTGTGTGTGTGTGTGCATTTGTGTGTGATTTTATAAGCTGTGCATTTATTCACATTGAACTGTGTGTGTGGGTGTGTGCTGGTGTATGCTTTGCATTTTTCACAGTCATCTGGGGGTATGTGTGTCTGTGTGTTGTGCTACAGGCTGAGCATTGTGTCACAGTGAAGTGTGTTTGTGAGAGTGTGCATGTGTCTGCATTTAAAGGCTGGCTATTAGTCACAGTGTGCCTTGTGTGTTTGTGTATGTTTCTGTACTGGTATAGGCTGTGCATTCATTCACAGTGAGGTGTGTTTGTGTGTCTGTCCTGGCGTGGGCTGGTTATTGGGTGACAGTGAGTCATGTGTGTGTGTGTGCTTGTAAAGTCTGTGAACTGAGTCATGGCCGTGTTTGTGTGTGTGAATGCTGGTATAGTTTATGCATTGACACATAGTGATACACGTGTGTGTTTCGTGATGGTATAAGCCATGCACTGAGTGTGAGTGAGCTGTTTTCATGTGTGCATGCTGGTATATTCTGAACTTTGAGTTACAGTGTGGTGTGTGGCCGTGTATGTGTGTGTGTGTGTGTGTGTTCCGGTATAAGATGTACATTGAGATACAGTGAGCCATGCATATGTGTGGCTGTGTGTGTGGGTGTGTGTGTGTGCTGCTAGAGGCTGAGCATTGTGTAACACGGAGCCATGGGTGTGTTGTGTGTTGGTGGGCTTTCATTGATTCAATGGGTGTGTGTGTCTGTGTTTGTTGTGCTAAAGACTGCATTGAGTCACAGTGAGTCGTGTGTGTGTGTGCTGGTATAGACGATTGATTGAGTCACGGTCAGCCATGTGTGTGTGCATGTTGGTATGTGTGTGTGTTCTTCTATAGGTTGTGCATTGAGTCACAGTGAACCCTGTATCTGTGCAGGTGTGTATGTGTGGTGCTGGTATAGGCTGTGCATTGAGTCCCACTGAGGTGTGTGTGTATGCTTGTGTGTTTTGGTATACATTGTACATTGAGTCACAGTGCTGTGTGTTTGTGTGCACGCTGGTATAGTCTGTGCATTGAGTCACAGTGATGTGTGTGTGTCTGCGTGTTCTGGTATAGGCTGACCATTGTGTCACATTGAGGTGTGTGTGTGTGCTGGCATAGGCTGCACTTTTTGTCACAGTGAGGTGTGTGTGTGTGTATGTGTAGGTACAGGCTGTGCATTGAGTCACAGTGTGGGGTGTGTGTGTGATGTTATATGCTGTGCACTAGGACACAGTGAGCCATGTGTGTGTGCTGGTATAATCTGAGCATTGAGTCACAGTGTGGTGTGGTGTGTGTGCCTTTGCTGGTATGGACTGTGCATTGAATCCCAGCCCTGTGTTAGTGTTTGTGTATTTGGTGCTGTAGAGTCTGCATGAGTCACAGTAAGGTGTGTGTGTGTGCTGCTATAGGCTGAGAATTGAGTCACACCTAGGTGAGTGTATGTGTATGTGTATGCTGATAAGGGATTTGCATTGAATCAGTGAGCGGTGTGTGTGTGTGTGTACTGCTATAGGCTGTGCACTGAGCCACATTAAGGTGTGTTTCTGTGTATGTGTGTGCGGGTATAGGCTATGCATTGACTCACATTGAGCCATGTGTTTGTATGTGCTAGTATACACTGTTCATTGAGTCTCAGTGAGCCATGGTTGTGTGTGTCTGTTTACTTGTATGGGCTTGGCATTGAGTCACAGTGAGGTGTGTGTGTGTGTCTGTGTTTCTGTGTGGTGGTATAAGCTGCATTGAGTCACACAGCGGTGTGTGTGAGAGTGTGTGTGTGTGCAGGTACAGGCTGGTATTGAATCACAGTGAGCTGTGTGTGTGTGTGTGTGTGTGCTGCAATAGGCAGAGCATTGAGTCTCAGGTGTGTGTATGTGTGTGTGTATGCTGGTATGGTCTCTGCATTGATTCACTAAGGTGTGTTGTGTGTGTATGTACATGGAGCTGAAGACCGTATACTGATTCACAGTGAGCTGTGTGTGTATGTGTGTGTGTGTGTGATGGTATGGGCTTTTCATTGAATCACTGAGGTGTGTGTCTGTGTGTGTATACCTGGAACTACAGACTGTGCACTGATTCACAACGAGCCATGTGTGAATGTGTGTATGTCATAGTATAGGGTGTGCATAGAGTCACAAAGAGCTATGCATATGTGTCTTTGCATGGGTGTTGTGATATAGGCTGTGTACTGTGGCACAGTGACTGTGCGTGTGTGTGTGTGTTTGTGTTTGTGACGGTATAGTGTGTGCATTGAATAAGAGAGAGCCATGCATGTGTCTCTGTGTGTGTGTGCTGGCATAGGCATTACATTGAGTCACAGTGAGCCATGTGTTTGTATGCTGGTGTAGACTCTGCATTGAGTCACAGTAAGCCTTGTGTGTGTGCCAGTACAGGCTATGCATTGAGTCAGTGAGTCATATATGTGTGTGTGTGTGTGTGTGTGCTGGTATATGCAGTGCATTGAGTCCAAGAGAGCCATGTATGTTTGTGTGTGTGTGTGTGTGTGCTGCTATAGGTGGTTCCCTGAGTCACAGTCAGTTATGTGTGAGTGTGTGTTTGTGTGTTCTTGTATAGGCTGTGCATTGATCCACAGTGAGCCATGTGTGTATGCTGGTATAGGAGGTGCATTGAGTCACAGTGATGGTTGTGTTTGTGTGTGTGTGTGCTGCAGTAGGCTGTGAATTGAGTCACAGAAGGTGGGTCTTTGTGTGTGTATGTGCAGGTACAGGCTGCGGTTTGAGTCAGAGAGATGGGTGTCTCTGTGTGGTGTAATAGGCTGTGCATTGAATCACAGCGAGCCGTATTTTTGTGTGTATGTGTATTTTTGTATGTGTGTGTGTGTGTGATGGTACAGGTTGAACACTGAGTCACTGAGGTGTGCATGTGTGTATGTGGTGCTACAGACTCGTCGTTAGGTCAAACTGAGACATATGTGTGTGTATGTGTGTGTGTGTGTACAGTTATTGGCTCTGCATTGAGTCATGGTGAACCATGTGTGTGTGGGGAGCTGGTATAGTCACAGCACTGAGTCACAGTTAAATGTGTAGGAGATGTGTGTGCATGTGTGTGTGTATTTGCTGGTGTATACTGTGCATTGAGTCACAGTTAGTAGTGCAGTGTGTGTGTGTCTGTGATGGTGTGGACTGTGTTTTTATCCACTTTGACATGAACGAGTGTGTGTGTGTGTATCTGTGTGTGTGTGTGTGTGCTAGCACTGAATGACCATTGAGACAGAGTGGGCTCTGTGTGTGTCTGTGTGTGTGCTGGTATAGACTCTGTATTGATTCACTGTGAGCTGTGTGTTTAAGTGTTTGCTCGTATAGGCAGTGCATTGCGTCTCAGTGAGGTGTTTCTGTGTGTGTGTGCTGGTACAGAAAGCTTTCTCAGTCACAGTCAGGTGTGTGTGTGTGTGCATGTGATTTTGTGTGCTGGTATGGGCTTTATTGTGCTGGTATGGGTTTTATTGAATCATGGGTGTGTGTGTGAGTGCGTGGTGATACAGACTTCATTGAGTCACAGCGAGCTGTGTGTGTGTGTCCTGGTATAGGCGATTGACTGACTACCAGTGAGTCATGTGTGAGTGCGTGTTGGTGTGTGTGTGTGTTCTTGTATAGGCTGTGCATTGATTCACAGTGAGCCAAGTGTGTATGCTGTCATAGGAGGTGCATTGAGTCACAGTGATGGTTGTGTTTGTGTGTGTGTGTTTGTGCTGCAGTAGGCTGTGAATTGAGTACCAGAAGGTGGTTCTTTGTGTGTGTATGTGCAGGTACAGGCTGCGGTTTGAGTCAGAGTGATGGGTGTCTCTGTGTGGTGTTATAGGCTGTGCATTGAATCACAGCGAGCCGTATCTGTGGGTGTATGTGTATTTGTGTATGCGTGTGTGTGTGTGATGTTACAGGCTGATCATTGAGTCTCTGAGGTGTGGATGTGTGTATGTGGTGCTACAGACAGTTTGTTAGGTCAAACTGAGCAATATGTGTGTGTATCTGTGTGTGTGTGTACAGTAATTGGCTGTGCACTGAGTCACAGTGAACCATGTGTGTGTGGGGAGCTGGTATAGTCACAGCACTGAGTCACAGTTAAATGTGTGGGAGGTGTGTGTGTGTGTGTGTGTGTGTATTTGCTGGTGTAGACTGTGCATTGAGTCACAGTGAGTAGTGCAGTGTGTGTGTGTCTGTGATGGTGTGGACTGTGGTTTTATCCACTTTGACCTGAACGAGTGTGTGTGTTTGTGTGTGTGTGTGTGTGTGTGCTGACACTGGATGACCATTGAGACAGAGTGGGCTGTGTGTGTGTGTGTGTCTGTGTGTGCACTGGTATAGACTCTGTATTGAGTCACTGTGAGCTTTGTGTGTATGTGTGTGCTCGTATAGGCTGTGCATTGAGTCACAGTGAGGTGTTTGTGTGTTGTGTGCTGGTACAGGAAGCGTTTTCAGTCACAGTCTCGTGTGTGTGTGTGTGCATGTGTGTTTGTGTGCTGGTATAGGCTTTATTGTGTTGGTATGGGGTTTCTTGACTCATGGGTTTGTGTGTGAGTGTGTGGTGATACAGACTGCATTGAGTCACAGTGAGCTGTGTGTGTGTGTGCTGGTATATGCGATTGTTTCAGTACCATTGAGCCAGGTGTGAGTGCGTGTTGGTGTGTTTGTGTGTACTGGTATAGACTGTGCATTGAGTCACAGTGAGGCCTGCATCTGTGCATGTCTGTGTGTGTGTGTGTGTGTGTGTGTGCAGTTATATATTGATTCACTGTGCCATGTGAGTGTGTGTACACGCTGGTATACGTTGTGCATTGAGTCAGAGTGAGAGGTGTGTGTGTCCGTGTGTTCTGGTATAGGCTGACAATTGAGGCACACTGAGGTGTGTGTGCACATGTGTGTGTGTGTGTGCTGGTACAGTCTACACATTGAGTCATATTGAGTTGTTTGTGTGTGTATGTGCAGGGAGAGGCACCACTTTGAGTCACAGTGAGGTGTATGTGTGTGATGTTATACGTTATGCACTGATTCATAGGGAGGTTTTTGTGTGTGTGTGTGTGCACTTTCTGGTATAGGATTTGCATTGAATCACACTGAGCTGTGTTTTTGAGTGTCAGTTTGTGTGCGTGTGTGGAGGTATGGGCTGTGGATTGACTCACAGTTTGCCGTATGTGCTTCTCTGTGTGTGTATGTCTGCTAGCATATCCGGTGCACTGAGTCACATGGAGCCATGTGTGTGTGTGTGTGTGTGTGTGTGTGTCCTGGTATAGTGTGCATTGATTCACAGTCAGCCATGTGTTTGTGTGTGTGAGTGTGAGTGCACTGGTATAGGATGTGCAGTGAGTCAGAGTGATGTGTGTGTGTGTCTGCGTGTTCTGATATTGGCTGACCATTGTGTCAGATTGAGGTGTGTGTGTGTGTGTGCTGGTATAGGCTGCACTTTTTGTCACAGTGAGGTGTGTGTGTGTGTATGTGTAGGTACAGGTTGTGCATTGAGTCACAGTGTGGGGTGTGTGTGTGTGTGTGTGATGTTATATTCTGTGCACTAGGACACAGTGAGCCGTGTGTGTGTGCTGGTATAATCTGAGCATTGAGTCACAGTGTGGTGTGGTGTGTGTGCCTTTGCTGGTATGGACTGTGCATTGAATCCAAGCCATGTGTTAGTGTTTGTGTATTTGGTGTTGTACAGTCTGCATGAGTCACAGTAAGATGTGTGTGTGTGCTGCTATTGGCTGAGAATTGAGTCACACCTAGGTGAGTGTATGTGTATGCTGATATGGGATTTGAATTGAATCACTGAGCAGTGTGTGTGTGTGTACTGCTATAGGCTGTGCACTGAGCCACATTAAGGTGTGTTTCTGTGTATGTGTGTGCGGGTATAGGCTATGCATTGACTCACATTGAACCATGTGTTTGTATGTGCTAGTATACACTGTTCATTGAGTCTCAGTGAGCCATGGTTGTGTGTGTCTGTTTACTTGTATGGGCTTGGCGTTGAGTCACAGTGAGGTGTGTGTGTGTGTGTGTGTGTGTCTGTGTGGTGGTATAAGCTGCATTGAGTCACACGGCGGTGTGTGTGAGAGTGTGTGTGTGTGCAGGTACAGGCTGGTATTGAATCACAGTGAACCATGTGCGTGCGTGTGTGTGTGAGTGTGCTGGAATAGGCAGAGCATTGAGTCTCAGGTGTGTGTATGTGTGTGTGTATGCTGGTATGGTCTCTGCATTGATTCACTAAGGTGTGTTGTGTGTGTATGTACATAGAGCTGAAGACTGTACACTGATTCACAGTGAGCTGTGTGTGTATGTGTGTGTGTGTGTGATGGTATGGGCTTTGCATTGAGTCACTGAGGGGTGTGTCTGTGTGTGTACACCTGGAACTAGAGACTGTGCACTGATTCACAATGAGCCATGTGTGAATGTGTGTATGTGATAGTATAGGGTGTGCATAGAGTCACAAAGAGCCGTGCATATGTGTCTTTGCATGGGTGTTGTGGTATAGGGTCTGCATTGTGTCACAGTGACTGTGCGTGTGTGTGTGTGTGTTTGTGATGGTATAGTACGTGCATTGAATCAGAGAGAGCCATGCATGTGTCTCTGTGTCTGTGTGCTGGCATAGGCATTACATTGAGTCACAGTGAGCCATGTGTTTGTATGCTGGTGTAGACTCTGCATTGAGTCACAGTAAGCCTTGTGTGTGTGCCAGTACAGGTTGTGCATTGAGTCAGTGAGTCATATATGTGTGTGTGTTTGTGTGTGTGTGTGCTGGTTTAGACAGTGCATTGAATCCAATGAGCAGTGTATGTTTGTGTGTGTGTGTGTGTGTGCTGTTAGGTAATGTGCATTGAGTCACAGTAGCTCTGTGTGTGTTTTTGAATACCTCTGGGCTGGCATAGGCTGAGAATTGAGTCACAGTGTGGTGTGTGTGTGAGTGTTCATGTGTGTGCAAGTATAGGGTGGGCATTGAAGCACAGTGAGCTGTGTGTGTTTGTGTGTGTGCTGATATAGGGTGCACATTCAGTTACAGTGAGCCGTGTGTGTATGTGAGTGTGCTTGTAGAAGCTGCACACTGGTTAACAGTGAGGTGTGTATGAGTGTGTGTGAGTGCTGTTACATACTGGGCATTCAGTCACAGTTTGTTGTGTGTGTGTGTGCATGCATGTGTGCTTTTATAGGTTGTGCCTTGATTCACATTGAACTGTGAGTGTGGGTGTGTGGGTGTCTGCTGGTATATATTTTGCATTGTTTCACAATGAGCTGTGTGTGTGTGTGTGTGTGTGTGTTCTGGTATAGGATGTACATTGAGATACAGTGATCCGTGCATGTGTGTGGCTGTGTCTGTGTGTGTGTGCTGCTAGAGGCTGGGCATTGTGTAACACTGAGCCATGTGTTTCTGTGTGTCACTCTATAGACTGTGCATTGAGTCTGTGTGTGTGCATGCATGTGTGCTGGTATAGGCTATGCATTGATTCACATTGAGTTTGTGTGTGGTTGTGCATGTTGTGTGGCTATATGTTTTGCATTGATTCACTGTGAGCTGTGTGTGTGTGATTGTGCATGCGTGTGAACATATAGGCTGGACATTGAGTCACAGTGAGGTGTGTGTGTGAGTTTGTGTTTATGTGCAGTGGTAAAAGCCACTCAATGAGAAACAGTGATGTTTGTGTCTGATAGTGTGTGTCTTTTCAGGTTTATGCTGGGCATTGAGTCACAGTGAGCCATGTGTGTGTGTGCATGTGTGTGTTTGTGTGCTGGTATAGGCTGTGCATTGAGTCACAGTGAGGTGTGTATGTCTGTTCCGGTGTACACTGGGCATTGAGTCTCAGATTTGTATGTCTGTGTGTGTGTGCTGAGATAGGCTGTGCATTGAGTCACAGTGACATGTGTGTCAGTGTCTGTGTGAGTGTGTAATAGTATAGCTTGTGTGTTCAGACACAGTGAGGTTTGAGTGTGAGTGTGTGTGTGCTCTTAGAGACTGTGGATTGAGTATCAGTGAGCCATGTTTGTTTTTGTGTGTGTGCATGCATGTGTTCTGTTATAAGCTGTGCACTGAGTCACATTGCCGTATTTTTGTGTGTGTGTGTGTATGCCTGTTGATATAGGCTATGCATTGAGTCACAGTGCTCCGTTAGTGTCTGTGAGGGTTTGTTGGTATAGGCTGTGCACAGGGTCCCAGTGAGCCATCTGTGTGTGTGTGTCTGTGCAAATATGGACAGTGCATTGAGTCACAGTGAGTCATGTGTGTCTCTGGGTGTGTGTGTGTCCACATGTGCTGTGTTCGGTTGTGTGTTTTGTCACAGTAAGCCATGTGTGATTATGTGCTGGTACAGACTGTGAACTGAGTCATGGCCATGTGTGTGTGTGTGTGTGTGTATGCATGCAGACATAGGCTATGCATTGACTCCTAGTGAGCTGTTTATGTGTTTGTGATGGTATAGGCTGTCAATTGATTCACAGTGAGCTGTTTGCGTGTGCATGTGCTGATATAGTTTGAGCATTGAGTCACAGTTTGGCTGTGAGTTTGTTTTGCCGGTACAAGATGTACACCGAGTTACAGTGAGCCGTGGGTGTCTATGGCTTTGTGTGTATGTGTATGCCTATATAGGTGGTGCAGTAAGTCACAGTGAGCTGTGAGTGTGGGTGTGATGCTAGTATAGACTGTGAACTGAGTCACAGAGAACCATGTTTGTGTGTGTGTGTGTGTTTTTTGCTTCAAGTTAATGTGCATTGAGTCACAGTGAGCTCTGTGTGTGTTTGTGAATACCTCTGGGCTGGTATAGGCTGAGCATTGAGTCACAGTGAGGTGTGTTGTGAGTGTGCATGTGTGTGCAAGTATAGGCTGGGCATTGAATCACAGTGAGCTGTGTGTTTTCGTGTGTGTGCAGGTATAGGCTGCGCATTCAGTCACAGTGAGCCGTGTGTATGTGTGAGTGCTCTTGTAGAAGCTGAACATTGAATCACAGTGAGTTGTGTGTGTGATTGTGTGTGTGGGTGCTGTTCCATTCTGTGCATTCTCTCACAGTTAGCCATGTGTGTGTGTGTGTGCATTTGTGTGTGATTTTATAAGCTGTGCATTTATTCACATTGAACTGTGTGTGTGGGTGTGTGCTGGTGTATGCTTTGCATTTTTCACAGTCATCTGGGGGTATGTGTGTCTGTGTGTTGTGCTACAGGCTGAGCATTGTGTCACAGTGAAGTGTGTTTGTGAGAGTGTGCATGTGTCTGCATTTAAAGGCTGGCTATTAGTCACAGTGTGCCTTGTGTGTTTGTGTATGTTTCTGTACTGGTATAGGCTGTGCATTCATTCACAGTGAGGTGTGTTTGTGTGTCTGTCCTGGCGTGGGCTGGTTATTGGGTGACAGTGAGTCATGTGTGTGTGTGTGCTTGTAAAGTCTGTGAACTGAGTCATGGCCGTGTTTGTGTGTGTGAATGCTGGTATAGTTTATGCATTGACACATAGTGATACACGTGTGTGTTTCGTGATGGTATAAGCCATGCACTGAGTGTGAGTGAGCTGTTTTCATGTGTGCATGCTGGTATATTCTGAACTTTGAGTTACAGTGTGGTGTGTGGCCGTGTATGTGTGTGTGTGTGTGTGTGTTCCGGTATAAGATGTACATTGAGATACAGTGAGCCGTGCATATGTGTGGCTGTTTGTGTGGGTGTGTGTGTGTGCTGCTAGAGGCTGAGCATTGTGTAACACGGAGCCATGGGTGTGTTGTGTGTTGGTGGGCTTTCATTGATTCAATGGGTGGGTGTGTCTGTGTTTGTTGTGCTAAAGACTGCATTGAGTCACAGTGAGTCGTGTGTGTGTGTGCTGGTATAGACGATTGATTGAGTCACGGTCAGCCATGTGTGTGTGCATGTTGGTATGTGTGTGTGTTCTTCTATAGGTTGTGCATTGAGTCACAGTGAACCCTGTATCTGTGCAGGTGTGTATGTGTGGTGCTGGTATAGGCTGTGCATTGAGTCCCACTGAGGTGTGTGTGTATGCTTGTGTGTTTTGGTATACATTGTACATTGAGTCACAGTGCTGTGTGTTTGTGTGCACGCTGGTATAGTCTGTGCATTGAGTCACAGTGATGTGTGTGTGTCTGCGTGTTCTGGTATAGGCTGACCATTGTGTCACATTGAGGTGTGTGTGTGTGCTGGCATAGGCTGCACTTTTTGTCACAGTGAGGTGTGTGTGTGTGTATGTGTAGGTACAGGCTGTGCATTGAGTCACAGTGTGGGGTGTGTGTGTGATGTTATATGCTGTGCACTAGGACACAGTGAGCCATGTGTGTGTGCTGGTATAATCTGAGCATTGAGTCACAGTGTGGTGTGGTGTGTGTGCCTTTGCTGGTATGGACTGTGCATTGAATCCCAGCCCTGTGTTAGTGTTTGTGTATTTGGTGCTGTAGAGTCTGCATGAGTCACAGTAAGGTGTGTGTGTGTGCTGCTATAGGCTGAGAATTGAGTCACACCTAGGTGAGTGTATGTGTATGTGTATGCTGATAAGGGATTTGCATTGAATCAGTGAGCGGTGTGTGTGTGTGTACTGCTATAGGCTGTGCACTGAGCCACATTAAGGTGTGTTTCTGTGTATGTGTGTGCGGGTATAGGCTATGCATTGACTCACATTGAGCCATGTGTTTGTATGTGCTAGTATACACTGTTCATTGAGTCTCAGTGAGCCATGGTTGTGTGTGTCTGTTTACTTGTATGGGCTTGGCATTGAGTCACAGTGAGGTGTGTGTGTGTGTGTGTGTGTGTCTGTGTGGTGGTATAAGCTGCATTGAGTCACACGGCGGTGTGTGTGAGAGTGTGTGTGTGTGCAGGTACAGGCTGGTATTGAATCACAGTGAGCTGTGTGTGTGTGTGTGTGTGTGTGTGTGTGTGTGTGCTGCAATAGGCAGAGCATTGAGTCTCAGGTGTGTGTATGTGTGTGTGTATGCTGGTATGGTCTCTGCATTGATTCACTAAGGTGTGTTGTGTGTGTATGTACATGGAGCTGAAGACCGTATACTGATTCACAGTGAGCTGTGTGTGTATGTGTGTGTGTGTGTGATGGTATGGGCTTTTCATTGAATCACTGAGGTGTGTGTCTGTGTGTGTATACCTGGAACTACAGACTGTGCACTGATTCACAATGAGCCATGTGTGAATGTGTGTATGTCATAGTATAGGGTGTGCATAGAGTCACAAAGAGCCATGCATATGTGTCTTTGCATGGGTGTTGTGATATAGGCTGTGTACTGTGGCACAGTGACTGTGCATGTGTGTGTGTGTTTGTGTTTGTGATGGTATAGTGCGTGCATTGAATAAGAGAGAGCCATGCATGTGTCTCTGTGTGTGTGTGCTGGCATAGGCATTACATTGAGTCACAGTGAGCTATGTGTTTGTATGCTGGTGTAGACTCTGCATTGAGTCACAGTAAGCCTTGTGTGTGTGCCAGTACAGGCTATGCATTGAGTCAGTGAGTCATATATGTGTGTGTGTGTGTGTGTGTGCTGGTATATGCAGTTCATTGAGTCCAAGAGAGCCGTGTATGTTTGTGTGTGTGTGTGTGTGTGCTGCTATAGGTGGTTCCCTGAGTCACAGTCAGTTATGTGTGAGTGTGTGTTTGTGTGTTCTTGTATAGGCTGTGCATTGATCCACAGTGAGCCATGTGTGTATGCTGGTATAGGAGGTGCATTGAGTCACAGTGATGGTTGTGTTTGTGTGTGTGTGTGCTGCAGTAGGCTGTGAATTGAGTCACAGAAGGTGGGTCTTTGTGTGTGTATGTGCAGGTACAGGCTGCGGTTTGAGTCAGAGAGATGGGTGTCTCTGTGTGGTGTAATAGGCTGTGCATTGAATCACAGCGAGCCGTATTTTTGTGTGTATGTGTATTTTTGTATGTGTGTGTGTGTGTGATGGTACAGGTTGAACACTGAGTCACTGAGGTGTGCATGTGTGTATGTGGTGCTACAGACTCGTCGTTAGGTCAAACTGAGACATATGTGTGTGTATGTGTGTGTGTGTGTACAGTTATTGGCTCTGCATTGAGTCATGGTGAACCATGTGTGTGTGGGGAGCTGGTATAGTCACAGCACTGAGTCACAGTTAAATGTGTAGGAGATGTGTGTGCATGTGTGTGTGTATTTGCTGGTGTATACTGTGCATTGAGTCACAGTTAGTAGTGCAGTGTGTGTGTGTCTGTGATGGTGTGGACTGTGTTTTTATCCACTTTGACATGAACGAGTGTGTGTGTGTGTATCTGTGTGTGTGTGTGTGTGTGCTAGCACTGAATGACCATTGAGACAGAGTGGGCTCTGTGTGTGTCTGTGTGTGTGCTGGTATAGACTCTGTATTGATTCACTGTGAGCTGTGTGTTTAAGTGTTTGCTCGTATAGGCAGTGCATTGCGTCTCAGTGAGGTGTTTCTGTGTGTGTGTGCTGGTACAGAAAGCTTTTTCAGTCACAGTCAGGTGTGTGTGTGTGTGCATGTGATTTTGTGTGCTGGTATGGGCTTTATTGTGCTGGTATGGGTTTTATTGAATCATGGGTGTGTGTGTGAGTGCGTGGTGATACAGACTTCATTGAGTCACAGCGAGCTGTGTGTGTGTGTCCTGGTATAGGCGATTGACTGACTACCAGTGAGTCATGTGTGAGTGCGTGTTGGTGTGTGTGTGTGTTCTTGTATAGGCTGTGCATTGATTCACAGTGAGCCAAGTGTGTATGCTGTCATAGGAGGTGCATTGAGTCACAGTGATGGTTGTGTTTGTGTGTGTGTGTTTGTGCTGCAGTAGGCTGTGAATTGAGTACCAGAAGGTGGTTCTTTGTGTGTGTATGTGCAGGTACAGGCTGCGGTTTGAGTCAGAGTGATGGGTGTCTCTGTGTGGTGTTATAGGCTGTGCATTGAATCACAGCGAGCCGTATCTGTGGGTGTATGTGTATTTGTGTATGCGTGTGTGTGTGTGATGTTACAGGCTGATCATTGAGTCTCTGAGGTGTGGATGTGTGTATGTGGTGCTACAGACAGTTTGTTAGGTCAAACTGAGCAATATGTGTGTGTATCTGTGTGTGTGTGTACAGTAATTGGCTGTGCACTGAGTCACAGTGAACCATGTGTGTGTGGGGAGCTGGTATAGTCACAGCACTGAGTCACAGTTAAATGTGTGGGAGGTGTGTGTGTGTGTGTGTGTGTGTATTTGCTGGTGTAGACTGTGCATTGAGTCACAGTGAGTAGTGCAGTGTGTGTGTGTCTGTGATGGTGTGGACTGTGGTTTTATCCACTTTGACCTGAACGAGTGTGTGTGTTTGTGTGTGTGTGTGTGTGCTGACACTGGATGACCATTGAGACAGAGTGGGCTGTGTGTGTGTGTGTGTCTGTGTGTGCACTGGTATAGACTCTGTATTGAGTCACTGTGAGCTTTGTGTGTATGTGTGTGCTCGTATAGGCTGTGCATTGAGTCACAGTGAGGTGTTTGTGTGTTGTGTGCTGGTACAGGAAGCATTTTCAGTCACAGTCTCGTGTGTGTGTGTGTGCATGTGTGTTTGTGTGCTGGTATAGGCTTTATTGTGTTGGTATGGGGTTTATTGACTCATGGGTTTGTGTGTGAGTGTGTGGTGATACAGACTGCATTGAGTCACAGTGAGCTGTGTGTGTGTGTGCTGGTATATGCGATTGTTTCAGTACCATTGAGCCAGGTGTGAGTGCGTGTTGGTGTGTTTGTGTGTACTGGTATAGACTGTGCATTGAGTCACAGTGAGGCCTGCATCTGTGCATGTCTGTGTGTGTGTGTGTGTGTGCAGTTATATATTGATTCACTGTGCCATGTGAGTGTGTGTACACGCTGGTATACGTTGTGCATTGAGTCAGAGTGAGAGGTGTGTGTGTCCGTGTGTTCTGGTATAGGCTGACAATTGAGGCACACTGAGGTGTGTGTGCACATGTGTGTGTGTGTGTGCTGGTACAGTCTACACATTGAGTCATATTGAGTTGTTTGTGTGTGTATGTGCAGGGAGAGGCACCACTTTGAGTCACAGTGAGGTGTATGTGTGTGATGTTATACGTTATGCACTGATTCATAGGGAGGTTTTTGTGTGTGTGTGTGTGCACTTTCTGGTATAGGATTTGCATTGAATCACACTGAGCTGTGTTTTTGAGTGTCAGTTTGTGTGCATGTGTGGAGGTATGGGCTGTGGATTGACTCACAGTTTGCCGTATGTGCTTCTCTGTGTGTGTATGTCTGCTAGCATATCCGGTGCACTGAGTCACATGGAGCCATGTGTGTGTGTGTGTGTGTCCTGGTATAGTGTGCATTGATTCACAGTCAGCCATGTGTTTGTGTGTGTGAGTGTGAGTGCACTGGTATAGGATGTGCAGTGAGTCAGAGTGATGTGTGTGTGTGTCTGCGTGTTCTGATATTGGCTGACCATTGTGTCAGATTGAGGTGTGTGTGTGTGTGTGCTGGTATAGGCTGCACTTTTTGTCACAGTGAGGTGTGTGTGTGTGTATGTGTAGGTACAGGCTGTGCATTGAGTCACAGTGTGGGGGGTGTGTGTGTGTGTGTGATGTTATATTCTGTGCACTAGGACACAGTGAGCCGTGTGTGTGTGCTGGTATAATCTGAGCATTGAGTCACAGTGTGGTGTGGTGTGTGTGCCTTTGCTGGTATGGACTGTGCATTGAATCCAAGCCATGTGTTAGTGTTTGTGTATTTGGTGTTGTACAGTCTGCATGAGTCACAGTAAGATGTGTGTGTGTGCTGCTATTGGCTGAGAATTGAGTCACACCTAGGTGAGTGTATGTGTATGCTGATATGGGATTTGAATTGAATCACTGAGCAGTGTGTGTGTGTGTGTGTACTGCTATAGGCTGTGCACTGAGCCACATTAAGGTGTGTTTCTGTGTATGTGTGTGCGGGTATAGGCTATGCATTGACTCACATTGAACCATGTGTTTGTATGTGCTAGTATACACTGTTCATTGAGTCTCAGTGAGCCATGGTTGTGTGTGTCTGTTTACTTGTATGGGCTTGGCGTTGAGTCACAGTGAGGTGTGTGTGTGTGTGTGTGTGTCTGTGTGGTGGTATAAACTGCATTGAGTCACACGGCGGTGTGTGTGAGAGTGTGTGTGTGTGCAGGTACAGGCTGGTATTGAATCACAGTTAACCATGTGCGTGCGTGTGTGTGTGAGTGTGCTGGAATAGGCAGATCATTGAGTCTCAGGTGTGTGTATGTGTGTGTGTATGCTGGTATGGTCTCTGCATTGATTCACTAAGGTGTGTTGTGTGTGTATGTACATAGAGCTGAAGACTGTACACTGATTCACAGTGAGCTGTGTGTGTATGTGTGTGTGTGTGTGAAGGTATGGGCTTTGCATTGAGTCACTGAGGGGTGTGTCTGTGTGTGTACACCTGGAACTAGAGACTGTGCACTGATTCACAATGAGCCATGTGTGAATGTGTGTATGTGATTGTATAGGGTGTGCATAGAGTCACAAAGAGCCGTGCATATGTGTCTTTGCATGGGTGTTGTGGTATAGGGTCTGCATTGTGTCACAGTGACTGTGCGTGTGTGTGTGTGTGTTTGTGATGGTATAGTACGTGCATTATATCAGACAGAGCTATGCATGTGTCTCTGTGTCTGTGTGCTGGCATAGGCATTACATTGAGTCACAGTGAGCCATGTGTTTGTATGCTGGTGTAGACTCTGCATTGAGTCACAGTAAGCCTTGTGTGTGTGCCAGTACAGGTTGTGCATTGAGTCAGTGAGTCATATATGTGTGTGTGTTTGTGTGTGTGTGTGCTGGTTTAGACAGTGCATTGAATCCAATGAGCAGTGTATGTTTGTGTGTGTGTGTGTGTGCTGTTAGGTAATGTGCATTGAGTCACAGTAGCTCTGTGTGTGTTTTTGAATACCTCTGGGCTGGCATAGGCTGAGAATTGAGTCACAGTGTGGTGTGTGTGTGAGTGTTCATGTGTGTGCAAGTATAGGGTGGGCATTGAAGCACAGTGAGCTGTGTGTGTTTGTGTGTGTGCTGATATAGGGTGCACATTCAGTTACAGTGAGCCGTGTGTGTATGTGAGTGTGCTTGTAGAAGCTGCACACTGGTTAACAGTGAGGTGTGTATGAGTGTGTGTGAGTGCTGTTACATACTGGGCATTCAGTCACAGTTTGTTGTGTGTGTGTGTGCATGCATGTGTGCTTTTATAGGTTGTGCCTTGATTCACATTGAACTGTGAGTGTGGGTGTGTGGGTGTCTGCTGGTATACATTTTGCATTGTTTCACAATGAGCTGTGTGTGTGTGTGTTCTGGTATAAGATGTACATTGAGATACAGTGATCCATGCATGTGTGTGGCTGTGTCTGTGTGTGTGTGCTGCTAGAGGCTGGGCATTGTGTAACACTGAGCCATGTGTTTCTGTGTGTCACTCTATAGACTGTGCATTGAGTCTGTGTGTGTGCATGCATGTGTGCTGGTATAGGCTATGCATTGATTCACATTGAGTTTGTGTGTGGTTGTGCATGTTGTGTGGCTATATGTTTTGCATTGATTCACTGTGAGCTGTGTGTGTGTGATTGTGCATGTGTGTGAACATATAGGCTGGACATTGAGTCACAGTGAGGTGTGTGTGTGAGTTTGTGTTTATGTGCAGTGGTAAAAGCCACTCAATGAGAAACAGTGATGTTTGTGTCTGATAGTGTGTGTCTTTTCAGGTTTATGCTGGGCATTGAGTCACAGTGAGCCATGTGTGTGTGTGCATGTGTGTGTTTGTGTGCTGGTATAGGCTGTGCATTGAGTCACAGTGAGGTGTGTATGTCTGTTCCGGTGTACACTGGGCATTGAGTCTCAGATTTGTATGTCTGTGTGTGTGTGCTGAGATAGGCTGTGCATTGAGTCACAGTGACATGTGTGTCAGTGTCTGTGTGAGTGTGTAATAGTATAGCTTGTGTGTTCAGACACAGTGAGGTTTGAGTGTGAGTGTGTGTGTGCTCTTAGAGACTGTGGATTGAGTATCAGTGAGCCATGTTTGTTTTTGTGTGTGTGCATGCATGTGTTCTGTTATAAGCTGTGCACTGAGTCACATTGCCGTATTTTTGTGTGTGTGTGGGTATGCCTGTTGATATAGGCTATGCATTGAGTCACAGTGCTCCGTTAGTGTCTGTGAGGGTTTGTTGGTATAGGCTGTGCACAGGGTCCCAGTGAGCCATCTGTGTGTGTGTGTCTGTGCAAATATGGACAGTGCATTGAGTCACAGTGAGTCATGTGTGTCTCTGGGTGTGTGTGTGTCCACATGTGCTGTGTTCGGTTGTGTGTTTTGTCACAGTAAGCCATGTGTGATTATGTGCTGGTACAGACTGTGAACTGAGTCATGGCCATGTGTGTGTGTGTGTGTGTGTATGCATGCAGACATAGGCTATGCATTGACTCCTAGTGAGCTGTTTATGTGTTTGTGATGGTATAGGCTGTCAATTGATTCACAGTGAGCTGTTTGCGTGTGCATGTGCTGATATAGTTTGAGCATTGAGTCACAGTTTGGCTGTGAGTTTGTTTTGCCGGTACAAGATGTACACCGAGTTACAGTGAGCCGTGGGTGTCTATGGCTTTGTGTGTATGTGTATGCCTATATAGGTGGTGCAGTAAGTCACAGTGAGCTGTGAGTGTGGGTGTGATGCTAGTATAGACTGTGAACTGAGTCACAGAGAACCATGTGTGTGTGTGTGTGTGTGTGTTGTTTGCTTCAAGTTAATGTGCATTGAGTCACAGTGAGCTCTGTGTGTGTTTGTGAATACCTCTGGGCTGGTATAGGCTGAGCATTGAGTCACAGTGAGGTGTGTTGTGAGTGTGCATGTGTGTGCAAGTATAGGCTGGGCATTGAATCACAGTGAGCTGTGTGTTTTCGTGTGTGTGCAGGTATAGGCTGCGCATTCAGTCACAGTGAGCCGTGTGTATGTGTGAGTGCTCTTGTAGAAGCTGAACATTGAATCACAGTGAGTTGTGTGTGTGATTGTGTGTGTGGGTGCTGTTCCATTCTGTGCATTCTCTCACAGTTAGCCATGTGTGTGTGTGTGTGCATTTGTGTGTGATTTTATAAGCTGTGCATTTATTCACATTGAACTGTGTGTGTGGGTGTGTGCTGGTGTATGCTTTGCATTTTTCACAGTCATCTGGGGGTATGTGTGTCTGTGTGTTGTGCTACAGGCTGAGCATTGTGTCACAGTGAAGTGTGTTTGTGAGAGTGTGCATGTGTCTGCATTTAAAGGCTGGCTATTAGTCACAGTGTGCCTTGTGTGTTTGTGTATGTTTCTGTACTGGTATAGGCTGTGCATTCATTCACAGTGAGGTGTGTTTGTGTGTCTGTCCTGGCGTGGGCTGGTTATTGGGTGACAGTGAGTCATGTGTGTGTGTGTGCTTGTAAAGTCTGTGAACTGAGTCATGGCCGTGTTTGTGTGTGTGAATGCTGGTATAGTTTATGCATTGACACATAGTGATACACGTGTGTGTTTCGTGATGGTATAAGCCATGCACTGAGTGTGAGTGAGCTGTTTTCATGTGTGCATGCTGGTATATTCCGAACTTTGAGTTACAGTGTGGTGTGTGGCCGTGTATGTGTGTGTGTGTGTGTGTTCCGGTATAAGATGTACATTGAGATACAGTGAGCCGTGCATATGTGTGGCTGTGTGTGGGGGTGTGTGTGTGTGCTGCTAGAGGCTGAGCATTGTGTAACACGGAGCCATGGGTGTGTTGTGTGTTGGTGGGCTTTCATTGATTCAATGGGTGTGTGTGTCTGTGTTTGTTGTGCTAAAGACTGCATTGAGTCACAGTGAGTCGTGTGTGTGTGTGCTGGTATACACGATTGATTGAGTCACGGTCACCCATGTGTGTGTGCATGTTGGTATGTGTGTGTGTTCTTCTATAGGTTGTGCATTGAGTCACAGTGAACCCTGTATCTGTGCAGGTGTGTATGTGTGGTGCTGGTATAGGCTGTGCATTGAGTCACACTGAGGTGTGTGTGTATGCTTGTGTGTTTTGGTATACATTGTACATTGAGTCACAGTGCTGTGTGTTTGTGTGCACGCTGGTATAGTCTGTGCATTGTGTCACAGTGATGTGTGTGTGTCTGCGTGTTCTGATATAGGCTGACCATTGTGTCACATTGAGGTGTGTGTGTGTGCTGGCATAGGCTGCACTTTTTGTCACAGTGAGGTGTGTGTGTGTGTATGTGTAGGTACAGGCTGTGCATTGAGTCACAGTGTGGGGTGTGTGTGTGATGTTATATGCTGTGCACTAGGACACAGTGAGCCATGTGTGTGTGCTGGTATAATCTGAGCATTGAGTCACAGTGTGGTGTGGTGTGTGTGCCTTTGCTGGTATGGACTGTGCATTGAATCCCAGCCCTGTGTTAGTGTTTGTGTATTTGGTGCTGTAGAGTCTGCATGAGTCACAGTAAGGTGTGTGTGTGTGCTGCTATAGGCTGAGAATTGAGTCACACCTAGGTGAGTGTATGTGTATGTGTATGCTGATAAGGGATTTGCATTGAATCAGTGAGCGGTGTGTGTGTGTGTACTGCTATAGGCTGTGCACTGAGCCACATTAAGGTGTGTTTCTGTGTATGTGTGTGCGAGTATAGGCTATGCATTGACTCACATTGAGCCATGTGTTTGTATGTGCTAGTATACACTGTTCATTGAGTCTCAGTGAGCCATGGTTGTGTGTGTCTGTTTACTTGTATGGGCTTGGCATTGAGTCACAGTGAGGTGTGTGTGTGTGTCTGTGTTTCTGTGTGGTGGTATAAGCTGCATTGAGTCACACGGCGGTGTGTGTGAGAGTGTGTGTGTGTGCAGGTACAGGCTGGTATTGAATCACAGTGAGCTGTGTGTGTGTGTGTGTGTGTGCTGCAATAGGCAGAGCATTGAGTCTCAGGTGTGTGTATGTGTGTGTGTATGCTGGTATGGTCTCTGCATTGATTCACTAAGGTGTGTTGTGTGTGTATGTACATGGAGCTGAAGACCGTATACTGATTCACAGTGAGCTGTGTGTGTATGTGTGTGTGTGTGTGATGGTATGGGCTTTTCATTGAATCACTGAGGTGTGTGTCTGTGTGTGTATACCTGGAACTACAGACTGTGCACTGATTCACAACGAGCCATGTGTGAATGTGTGTATGTCATAGTATAGGGTGTGCATAGAGTCACAAAGAGCCATGCATATGTGTCTTTGCATGGGTGTTGTGATATAGGCTGTGTACTGTGGCACAGTGACTGTGCGTGTGTGTGTGTGTTTGTGTTTGTGATGGTATAGTGCGTGCATTGAATAAGAGAGAGCCATGCATGTGTCTCTGTGTGTGTGTGCTGGCATAGGCATTACATTGAGTCACAGTGAGCCATGTGTTTGTATGCTGGTGTAGACTCTGCATTGAGTCACAGTAAGCCTTGTGTGTGTGCCAGTACAGGCTATGCATTGAGTCAGTGAGTCATATATGTGTGTGTGTGTGTGTGTGTGCTGGTATATGCAGTGCATTGAGTCCAAGAGAGCCGTGTATGTTTGTGTGTGTGTGTGTGTGTGCTGCTATAGGTGGTTCCCTGAGTCACAGTCAGTTATGTGTGAGTGTGTGTTTGTGTGTTCTTGTATAGGCTGTGCATTGATCCACAGTGAGTCATGTGTGTATGCTGGTATAGGAGGTGCATTGAGTCACAGTGATGGTTGTGTTTGTGTGTGTGTGTGCTGCAGTAGGCTGTGAATTGAGTCACAGAAGGTGGGTCTTTGTGTGTGTATGTGCAGGTACAGGCTGCGGTTTGAGTCAGAGAGATGGGTGTCTCTGTGTGGTGTAATAGGCTGTGCATTGAATCACAGCGAGCCGTATTTTTGTGTGTATGTGTATTTTTGTATGTGTGTGTGTGTGTGATGGTACAGGTTGAACACTGAGTCACTGAGGTGTGCATGTGTGTATGTGGTGCTACAGACTCGTCGTTAGGTCAAACTGAGACATATGTGTGTGTATGTGTGTGTGTGTGTACAGTTATTGGCTCTGCATTGAGTCATGGTGAACCATGTGTGTGTGGGGAGCTGGTATAGTCACAGCACTGAGTCACAGTTAAATGTGTAGGAGATGTGTGTGCATGTGTGTGTGTATTTGCTGGTGTATACTGTGCATTGAGTCACAGTTAGTAGTGCAGTGTGTGTGTGTCTGTGATGGTGTGGACTGTGTTTTTATCCACTTTGACATGAACGAGTGTGTGTGTGTGTATCTGTGTGTGTGTGTGTGTGCTAGCACTGAATGACCATTGAGACAGAGTGGGCTCTGTGTGTGTCTGTGTGTGTGCTGGTATAGACTCTGTATTGATTCACTGTGAGCTGTGTGTTTAAGTGTTTGCTCGTATAGGCAGTGCATTGCGTCTCAGTGAGGTGTTTCTGTGTGTGTGTGCTGGTACAGAAAGCTTTCTCAGTCACAGTCAGGTGTGTGTGTGTGTGCATGTGATTTTGTGTGCTGGTATGGGCTTTATTGTGCTGGTATGGGTTTTATTGAATCATGGGTGTGTGTGTGAGTGCGTGGTGATACAGACTTCATTGAGTCACAGCGAGCTGTGTGTGTGTGTCCTGGTATAGGCGATTGACTGACTACCAGTGAGCCATGGGTGAGTGCGTGTTGGTGTGTGTGTGTGTTCTTGTATAGGCTGTGCATTGATTCACAGTGAGCCAAGTGTGTATGCTGTCATAGGAGGTGCATTGAGTGACAGTGATGGTTGTGTTTGTGTGTGTGTGTTTGTGCTGCAGTAGGCTGTGAATTGAGTACCAGAAGGTGGTTCTTTGTGTGTGTTTGTGCAGGTACAGGCTGCGGTTTGAGTCAGAGTGATGGGTGTCTCTGTGTGGTGTTATAGGCTGTGCATTGAATCACAGCGAGCCGTATCTGTGGGTGTATGTGTATTTGTGTATGCGTGTGTGTGTGTGATGTTACAGGCTGATCATTGAGTCTCTGAGGTGTGGATGTGTGTATGTGGTGCTACAGACAGTTTGTTAGGTCAAACTGAGCAATATGTGTGTGTATCTGTGTGTGTGTGTGTACAGTAATTGGCTGTGCACTGAGTCACAGTGAACCATGTGTGTGTGGGGAGCTGGTATAGTCAGAGCACTGAGTCACAGTTAAATGTGTGGGAGGTGTGTGTGTGTGTGTGTGTGTGTATTTGCTGTTGTAGACTGTGCATTGAGTCACAGTGAGTAGTGTAGTGTGTGTGTGTCTGTGATGGTGTGGACTGTGGTTTTATCCACTTTGACCTGAACGAGTGTGTGTGTTTGTGCTGACACTGGATGACCATTGAGACAGAGTGGGCTGTGTGTGTCTGTGTGTGCACTGGTATAGACTATGTATTGAGTCACTGTGAGCTTTGTGTGTATGTGTGTGCTCGTATAGGCTGTGCATTGAGTCACAGTGAGGTGTTTGTGTGCTGTGTGCTGGTACAGGAAGCGTTTTCAGTCACAGTCTAGTGTGTGTGTGTGTGCATGTGTGTTTGTGTGCTGGTATAGGCTTTATTGTGTTGGTATGGGGTTTATTGACTCATGGGTTTGTGTGTGAGTGTGTGGTGATACAGACTGCATTGAGTCACAGTGAGCTGTGTGTGTGTGTGCTGGTATATGCGATTGTTTCAGTACCACTGAGCCAGGTGTGAGTGCGTGTTGGTGTGTTTGTGTGTACTGGTATAGACTGTGCATTGAGTCACAGTGAGGCCTGCATCTGTGCATGTCTGTGTGTGTGTGTGTGTGTGTGTGTGCAGTTATATATTGATTCACTGTGCCATGTGAGTGTGTGTACACGCTGGTATACGTTGTGCATTGAGTCAGAGTGAGAGGTGTGTGTGTCCGTGTGTTCTGGTATAGGCTGACAATTGAGGCACACTGAGGTGTGTGTGCACATGTGTGTGTGTGTGTGCTGGTACAGTCTACACATTGAGTCATATTGAGTTGTTTGTGTGTGTATGTGCAGGGAGAGGCACCACTTTGAGTCACAGTGAGGTGTATGTGTGTGATGTTATACGTTATGCACTGATTCATAGGGAGGTTTGTGTGTGTGTGTGTGTGCACTTTCTGGTATAGGATTTGCATTGAATCACACTGAGCTGTGTTTTTGAGTGTCAGTTTGTGTGCGTGTGTGGAGGTATGGGCTGTGGATAGACTCACAGTTTGCCGTATGTGCTTCTCTGTGTGTGTATGTCTGCTAGCATATCCGGTGCACTGAGTCACATGGAGCCGTGTGTGTGTGTGTGTGTGTGTGTCCTGGTATAGTGTGCATTGATTCACAGTCAGCCATGTGTTCGTGTGTGTGAGTGCACTGGTATAGGATGTGCAGTGAGTCAGAGTGATGTGTGTGTGTCTGCGTGTTCTGATATTGGCTGACCATTGTGTCAGATTGAGGTGTGTGTGTGTGTGTGCTGGTATAGGCTGCACTTTTTGTCACAGTGAGGTGTGTGTGTGTGTATGTGTAGGTACAGGTTGTGCATTGAGTCACAGTGTGGGGTGTGTGTGTGTGTGTGTGATGTTATATTCTGTGCACTAGGACACAGTGAGCCGTGTGTGTGTGCTGGTATAATCTGAGCATTGAGTCACAGTGTGGTGTGGTGTGTGTGCCTTTGCTGGTATGGACTGTGCATTGAATCCAAGCCATGTGTTAGTGTTTGTGTATTTGGTGTTGTACAGTCTGCATGAGTCACAGTAAGATGTGTGTGTGTGCTGCTATTGGCTGAGAATTGAGTCACACCTAGGTGAGTGTATGTGTATGCTGATATGGGATTTGAATTGAATCACTGAGCAGTGTGTGTGTGTGTGTACTGCTATAGGCTGTGCACTGAGCCACATTAAGGTGTGTTTCTGTGTATGTGTGTGCGGGTATAGGCTATGCATTGACTCACATTGAACCATGTGTTTGTATGTGCTAGTATACACTGTTCATTGAGTCTCAGTGAGCCATGGTTGTGTGTGTCTGTTTACTTGTATGGGCTTGGCGTTGAGTCACAGTGAGGTGTGTGTGTGTGTGTGTGTCTGTGTGGTGGTATAAACTGCATTGAGTCACACGGCGGTGTGTGTGAGAGTGTGTGTGTGTGCAGGTACAGGCTGGTATTGAATCACAGTGAGCCATGTGCGTACGTGTGTGTGTGAGTGTGCTGGAATAGGCAGAGCATTGAGTCTCAGGTCTGTGTATGTGTGTGTGTATGCTGGTATGGTCTCTGCATTGATTCACTAAGGTGTGTTGTGTGTGTATGTACATAGAGCTGAAGACTGTACACTGATTCACAGTGAGCTGTGTGTGTATGTGTGTGTGTGTGTGATGGTATGGGCTTTGCATTGAGTCACTGAGGGGTGTCTCTGTGTGTGTATACCTGGAACTACAGACTGTGCACTGATTCACAATGAGCCATGTGTGAATGTGTGTATGTGATAGTATAGGGTGTGCATAGAGTCACAAAGAGCCGTGCATATGTGTCTTTGCATGGGTGTTGTTGTATAGGGTCTGCATTGTGTCACAGTGACTGTGCGTGTGTGTGTGTGTGTTTGTGATGGTATAGTACGTGCATTGAATCAGAGAGAGCCATGCATGTGTCTCTGTGTGTGTGTGCTGGCATAGGCATTACATTGAGTCACAGTGAGCCATGTGTTTGTATGCTGGTGTAGACTCTGCATTGAGTCACAGTAAGCCTTGTGTGTGTGCCAGTACAGGTTGTGCATTGAGTCAGTGAGTCATATATGTGTGTGTGTTTGTGTGTGTGTGTGCTGGTTTAGACAGTGCATTGAATCCAATGAGCAGTGTATGTTTGTGTGTGTGTGTGTGTGTGCTGTTAGGTAATGTGCATTGAGTCACAGTAGCTCTGTGTGTGTTTTTGAATACCTCTGGGCTGGCATAGGCTGAGAATTGAGTCACAGTGTGGTGTGTGTGTGAGTGTTCATGTGTGTGCAAGTATAGGGTGGGCATTGAAGCACAGTGAGCTGTGTGTGTTTGTGTGTGTGCTGATATAGGCTGCACATTCAGTTACAGTGAGCCGTGTGTGTATGTGAGTGTGCTTGTAGAAGCTGCACACTGGTTAACAGTGAGGTGTGTATGAGTGTGTGTGAGTGCTGTTACATACTGGGCATTCAGTCACAGTTTGTTGTGTGTGTGTGTGCATGCATGTGTGCTTTTATAGGTTGTGCCTTGATTCACATTGAACTGTGAGTGTGGGTGTGTGGATGTCTGCTGGTATACATTTTGCATTGTTTCACAATGAGCTGTGTGTGTTTGTGTGTGTGTGTTCTGGTATAAGATGTACATTGAGATACAGTGATCCGTGCATGTGTGTGGCTGTGTCTGTGTGTGTGTGCTGCTAGAGGCTGGGCATTGTGTAACACTGAGCCATGTGTTTCTGTGTGTCACTCTATAGACTGTGCATTGAGTCTGTGTGTGTGCATGCATGTGTGCTGGTATAGGCTATGCATTGATTCACATTGAGTTTGTGTGTGGTTGTGCATGTTGTGTGGCTATATGTTTTGCATTGATTCACTGTGAGCTGTGTGTGTGTGATTGTGCATGCGTGTGAACATATAGGCTGGACATTGAGTCACAGTGAGGTGTGTGTGTGAGTTTGTGTTTATGTGCAGTGGTAAAAGCCACTCAACGAGAAACAGTGATGTTTGTGTCTGATAGTGTGTGTCTTTTCAGGTTTATGCTGGGCATTGAGTCACAGTGAGCCGTGTGTGTGTGTGCATGTGTGTGTTTGTGTGCTGGTATAGGCTGTGCATTGAGTCACAGTGAGGTGTGTATGTCTGTTCCGGTGTACACTGGGCATTAAGTCTCAGCTTTGTATGTCTGTGTGTGTGTGCTGAGATAGGCTGTGCATTGAGTCACAGTGACATGTGTGTCAGTGTCTGTGTGAGTGTGTAATAGTATAGCTTGTGTGTTCAGACACAGTGAGGTTTGAGTGTGAGTGTGTGTGTGCTCTTAGAGACTGTGGATTGAGTATCAGTGAGCCATGTTTGTTTTTGTGTGTGTGCATGCATGTGTTCTGTTATAAGCTGTGCACTGAGTCACATTGCCGTATTTTTGTGTGTGTGTGGGTATGCCTGTTGATATAGGCTATGCATTGAGTCACAGTGCTCCGTTAGTGTCTGTGAGGGTTTGTTGGTATAGGCTGTGCACAGGGTCCCAGTGAGCCATCTGTGTGTGTGTGTCTGTGCAAATATGGACAGTGCATTGAGTCACAGTGAGTCATGTGTGTCTCTGGGTGTGTGTGTGTCCACATGTGCTGTGTTCGGTTGTGTGTTTTGTCACAGTAAGCCATGTGTGATTATGTGCTGGTACAGACTGTGAACTGAGTCATGGCCATGTGTGTGTGTGTGTGTGTATGCATGCAGACATAGGCTATGCATTGACTCATAGTGAGCTGTTTATGTGTTTGTGATGGTATAGGCTGTCAATTGATTCACAGTGAGCTGTTTGCGTGTGCATGTGCTGATATAGTTTGAGCATTGAGTCACAGTTTGGCTGTGAGTTTGTTTTGCCGGTACAAGATGTACACCGAGTTACAGTGAGCCGTGGGTGTCTATGGCTTTGTGTGTATGTGTATGCCTATATAGGTGGTGCAGTAAGTCACAGTGAGCTGTGAGTGTGGGTGTGATGCTAGTATAGACTGTGAACTGAGTCACAGAGAACCATGTGTGTGTGTGTGTGTGTGTGTTGTTTGCTTCAAGTTAATGTGCATTGAGTCACAGTGAGCTCTGTGTGTGTTTGTGAATACCTCTGGGCTGGTATAGGCTGAGCATTGAGTCACAGTGAGGTGTGTTGTGAGTGTGCATGTGTGTGCAAGTATAGGCTGGGCATTGAATCACAGTGAGCTGTGTGTTTTCGTGTGTGTGCAGGTATAGGCTGCGCATTCAGTCACAGTGAGCCGTGTGTATGTGTGAGTGCTCTTGTAGAAGCTGAACATTGAATCACAGTGAGTTGTGTGTGTGATTGTGTGTGTGGGTGCTGTTCCATTCTGTGCATTCTCTCACAGTTAGCCATGTGTGTGTGTGTGTGCATTTGTGTGTGATTTTATAAGCTGTGCATTTATTCACATTGAACTGTGTGTGTGGGTGTGTGCTGGTGTATGCTTTGCATTTTTCACAGTCATCTGGGGGTATGTGTGTCTGTGTGTTGTGCTACAGGCTGAGCATTGTGTCACAGTGAAGTGTGTTTGTGAGAGTGTGCATGTGTCTGCATTTAAAGGCTGGCTATTAGTCACAGTGTGCCTTGTGTGTTTGTGTATGTTTCTGTACTGGTATAGGCTGTGCATTCATTCACAGTGAGGTGTGTTTGTGTGTCTGTCCTGGCGTGGGCTGGTTATTGGGTGACAGTGAGTCATGTGTGTGTGTGTGCTTGTAAAGTCTGTGAACTGAGTCATGGCCGTGTTTGTGTGTGTGAATGCTGGTATAGTTTATGCATTGACACATAGTGATACACGTGTGTGTTTCGTGATGGTATAAGCCATGCACTGAGTGTGAGTGAGCTGTTTTCATGTGTGCATGCTGGTATATTCTGAACTTTGAGTTACAGTGTGGTGTGTGGCCGTGTATGTGTGTGTGTGTGTGTGTGTTCCGGTATAAGATGTACATTGAGATACAGTGAGCCGTGCATATGTGTGGCTGTGTGTGTGGGTGTGTGTGTGTGCTGCTAGAGGCTGAGCATTGTGTAACACGGAGCCATGGGTGTGTTGTGTGTTGGTGGGCTTTCATTGATTCAATGGGTGGGTGTGTCTGTGTTTGTTGTGCTAAAGACTGCATTGAGTCACAGTGAGTCGTGTGTGTGTGTGCTGGTATAGACGATTGATTGAGTCACGGTCAGCCATGTGTGTGTGCATGTTGGTATGTGTGTGTGTTCTTCTATAGGTTGTGCATTGAGTCACAGTGAACCCTGTATCTGTGCAGGTGTGTATGTGTGGTGCTGGTATAGGCTGTGCATTGAGTCACACTGAGGTGTGTGTGTATGCTTGTGTGTTTTGGTATACATTGTACATTGAGTCACAGTGCTGTGTGTTTGTGTGCACGCTGGTATAGTCTGTGCATTGAGTCACAGTGATGTGTGTGTGTCTGCGTGTTCTGGTATAGGCTGACCATTGTGTCACATTGAGGTGTGTGTGTGTGCTGGCATAGGCTGCACTTTTTGTCACAGTGAGGTGTGTGTGTGTGTATGTGTAGGTACAGGCTGTGCATTGAGTCACAGTGTGGGGTGTGTGTGTGATGTTATATGCTGTGCACTAGGACACAGTGAGCCATGTGTGTGTGCTGGTATAATCTGAGCATTGAGTCACAGTGTGGTGTGGTGTGTGTGCCTTTGCTGGTATGGACTGTGCATTGAATCCCAGCCCTGTGTTAGTGTTTGTGTATTTGGTGCTGTAGAGTCTGCATGAGTCACAGTAAGGTGTGTGTGTGTGCTGCTATAGGCTGAGAATTGAGTCACACCTAGGTGAGTGTATGTGTATGTGTATGCTGATAAGGGATTTGCATTGAATCAGTGAGCGGTGTGTGTGTGTGTACTGCTATAGGCTGTGCACTGAGCCACATTAAGGTGTGTTTCTGTGTATGTGTGTGCGAGTATAGGCTATGCATTGACTCACATTGAGCCATGTGTTTGTATGTGCTAGTATACACTGTTCATTGAGTCTCAGTGAGCCATGGTTGTGTGTGTCTGTTTACTTGTATGGGCTTGGCATTGAGTCACAGTGAGGTGTGTGTGTGTGTCTGTGTTTCTGTGTGGTGGTATAAGCTGCATTGAGTCACACGGCGGTGTGTGTGAGAGTGTGTGTGTGTGCAGGTACAGGCTGGTATTGAATCACAGTGAGCTGTGTGTGTGTGTGTGTGTGTGCTGCAATAGGCAGAGCATTGAGTCTCAGGTGTGTGTATGTGTGTGTGTATGCTGGTATGGTCTCTGCATTGATTCACTAAGGTGTGTTGTGTGTGTATGTACATGGAGCTGAAGACCGTATACTGATTCACAGTGAGCTGTGTGTGTATGTGTGTGTGTGTGTGATGGTATGGGCTTTTCATTGAATCACTGAGGTGTGTGTCTGTGTGTGTATACCTGGAACTACAGACTGTGCACTGATTCACAACGAGCCATGTGTGAATGTGTGTATGTCATAGTATAGGGTGTGCATAGAGTCACAAAGAGCCATGCATATGTGTCTTTGCATGGGTGTTGTGATATAGGCTGTGTACTGTGGCACAGTGACTGTGCGTGTGTGTGTGTGTTTGTGTTTGTGATGGTATAGTGCGTGCATTGAATAAGAGAGAGCCATGCATGTGTCTCTGTGTGTGTGTGCTGGCATAGGCATTACATTGAGTCACAGTGAGCCATGTGTTTGTATGCTGGTGTAGACTCTGCATTGAGTCACAGTAAGCCTTGTGTGTGTGCCAGTACAGGCTATGCATTGAGTCAGTGAGTCATATATGTGTGTGTGTGTGTGTGTGTGCTGGTATATGCAGTGCATTGAGTCCAAGAGAGCCGTGTATGTTTGTGTGTGTGTGTGTGTGTGCTGCTATAGGTGGTTCCCTGAGTCACAGTCAGTTATGTGTGAGTGTGTGTTTGTGTGTTCTTGTATAGGCTGTGCATTGATCCACAGTGAGTCATGTGTGTATGCTGGTATAGGAGGTGCATTGAGTCACAGTGATGGTTGTGTTTGTGTGTGTGTGTGCTGCAGTAGGCTGTGAATTGAGTCACAGAAGGTGGGTCTTTGTGTGTGTATGTGCAGGTACAGGCTGCGGTTTGAGTCAGAGAGATGGGTGTCTCTGTGTGGTGTAATAGGCTGTGCATTGAATCACAGCGAGCCGTATTTTTGTGTGTATGTGTATTTTTGTATGTGTGTGTGTGTGTGATGGTACAGGTTGAACACTGAGTCACTGAGGTGTGCATGTGTGTATGTGGTGCTACAGACTCGTCGTTAGGTCAAACTGAGACATATGTGTGTGTATGTGTGTGTGTGTGTACAGTTATTGGCTCTGCATTGAGTCATGGTGAACCATGTGTGTGTGGGGAGCTGGTATAGTCACAGCACTGAGTCACAGTTAAATGTGTAGGAGATGTGTGTGCATGTGTGTGTGTATTTGCTGGTGTATACTGTGCATTGAGTCACAGTTAGTAGTGCAGTGTGTGTGTGTCTGTGATGGTGTGGACTGTGTTTTTATCCACTTTGACATGAACGAGTGTGTGTGTGTGTATCTGTGTGTGTGTGTGTGTGCTAGCACTGAATGACCATTGAGACAGAGTGGGCTCTGTGTGTGTCTGTGTGTGTGCTGGTATAGACTCTGTATTGATTCACTGTGAGCTGTGTGTTTAAGTGTTTGCTCGTATAGGCAGTGCATTGCGTCTCAGTGAGGTGTTTCTGTGTGTGTGTGCTGGTACAGAAAGCTTTCTCAGTCACAGTCAGGTGTGTGTGTGTGTGCATGTGATTTTGTGTGCTGGTATGGGCTTTATTGTGCTGGTATGGGTTTTATTGAATCATGGGTGTGTGTGTGAGTGCGTGGTGATACAGACTTCATTGAGTCACAGCGAGCTGTGTGTGTGTGTCCTGGTATAGGCGATTGACTGACTACCAGTGAGCCATGGGTGAGTGCGTGTTGGTGTGTGTGTGTGTTCTTGTATAGGCTGTGCATTGATTCACAGTGAGCCAAGTGTGTATGCTGTCATAGGAGGTGCATTGAGTGACAGTGATGGTTGTGTTTGTGTGTGTGTGTTTGTGCTGCAGTAGGCTGTGAATTGAGTACCAGAAGGTGGTTCTTTGTGTGTGTTTGTGCAGGTACAGGCTGCGGTTTGAGTCAGAGTGATGGGTGTCTCTGTGTGGTGTTATAGGCTGTGCATTGAATCACAGCGAGCCGTATCTGTGGGTGTATGTGTATTTGTGTATGCGTGTGTGTGTGTGATGTTACAGGCTGATCATTGAGTCTCTGAGGTGTGGATGTGTGTATGTGGTGCTACAGACAGTTTGTTAGGTCAAACTGAGCAATATGTGTGTGTATGTGTGTGTGTGTGTACAGTAATTGGCTGTGCACTGAGTCACAGTGAACCATGTGTGTGTGGGGAGCTGGTATAGTCACAGCACTGAGTCACAGTTAAATGTGTGGGAGGTGTGTGTGTGTGTGTGTGTGTGTATTTGCTGGTGTAGACTGTGCATTGAGTCACAGTGAGTAGTGCAGTGTGTGTGTGTCTGTGATGGTGTGGACTGTGGTTTTATCCACTTTGACCTGAACGAGTGTGTGTGTTTGTGTGTGTGTGTGTGTGCTGACACTGGATGACCATTGAGACAGAGTGGGCTGTGTGTGTGTGTGTGTCTGTGTGTGCACTGGTATAGACTCTGTATTGAGTCACTGTGAGCTTTGTGTGTATGTGTGTGCTCGTATAGGCTGTGCATTGAGTCACAGTGAGGTGTTTGTGTGTTGTGTGCTGGTACAGGAAGCATTTTCAGTCACAGTCTCGTGTGTGTGTGTGTGCATGTGTGTTTGTGTGCTGGTATAGGCTTTATTGTGTTGGTATGGGGTTTATTGACTCATGGGTTTGTGTGTGAGTGTGTGGTGATACAGACTGCATTGAGTCACAGTGAGCTGTGTGTGTGTGTGCTGGTATATGCGATTGTTTCAGTACCATTGAGCCAGGTGTGAGTGCGTGTTGGTGTGTTTGTGTGTACTGGTATAGACTGTGCATTGAGTCACAGTGAGGCCTGCATCTGTGCATGTCTGTGTGTGTGTGTGTGTGTGTGCAGTTATATATTGATTCACTGTGCCATGTGAGTGTGTGTACACGCTGGTATACGTTGTGCATTGAGTCAGAGTGAGAGGTGTGTGTGTCCGTGTGTTCTGGTATAGGCTGACAATTGAGACACACTGAGGTGTGTGTGCACATGTGTGTGTGTGTGTGCTGGTACAGTCTACACATTGAGTCATATTGAGTTGTTTGTGTGTGTATGTGCAGGGAGAGGCACCACTTTGAGTCACAGTGAGGTGTATGTGTGTGATGTTATACGTTATGCACTGATTCATAGGGAGGTTTTTGTGTGTGTGTGTGTGCACTTTCTGGTATAGGATTTGCATTGAATCACACTGAGCTGTGTTTTTGAGTGTCAGTTTGTGTGCATGTGTGGAGGTATGGGCTGTGGATTGACTCACAGTTTGCCGTATGTGCTTCTCTGTGTGTGTATGTCTGCTAGCATATCCGGTGCACTGAGTCACATGGAGCCATGTGTGTGTGTGTGTGTGTCCTGGTATAGTGTGCATTGATTCACAGTCAGCCATGTGTTTGTGTGTGTGAGTGTGAGTGCACTGGTATAGGATGTGCAGTGAGTCAGAGTGATGTGTGTGTGTGTCTGCGTGTTCTGATATTGGCTGACCATTGTGTCAGATTGAGGTGTGTGTGTGTGTGTGCTGGTATAGGCTGCACTTTTTGTCACAGTGAGGTGTGTGTGTGTGTATGTGTAGGTACAGGTTGTGCATTGAGTCACAGTGTGGGGTGTGTGTGTGTGTGTGTGATGTTATATTCTGTGCACTAGGACACAGTGAGCCGTGTGTGTGTGCTGGTATAATCTGAGCATTGAGTCACAGTGTGGTGTGGTGTGTGTGCCTTTGCTGGTATGGACTGTGCATTGAATCCCAGCCCTGTGTTAGTGTTTGTGTATTTGGTGCTGTAGAGTCTGCATGAGTCACAGTAAGGTGTGTGTGTGTGCTGCTATAGGCTGAGAATTGAGTCACACCTAGGTGAGTGTATGTGTATGTGTATGCTGATAAGGGATTTGCATTGAATCAGTGAGCGGTGTGTGTGTGTGTACTGCTATAGGCTGTGCACTGAGCCACATTAAGGTGTGTTTCTGTGTATGTGTGTGCGGGTATAGGCTATGCATTGACTCACATTGAGCCATGTGTTTGTATGTGCTAGTATACACTGTTCATTGAGTCTCAGTGAGCCATGGTTGTGTGTGTCTGTTTACTTGTATGGGCTTGGCATTGAGTCACAGTGAGGTGTGTGTGTGTGTGTGTGTGTGTGTCTGTGTGGTGGTATAAGCTGCATTGAGTCACACGGCGGTGTGTGTGAGAGTGTGTGTGTGTGCAGGTACAGGCTGGTATTGAATCACAGTGAGCTGTGTGTGTGTGTGTGTGTGTGTGTGTGTGTGTGCTGCAATAGGCAGAGCATTGAGTCTCAGGTGTGTGTATGTGTGTGTGTATGCTGGTATGGTCTCTGCATTGATTCACTAAGGTGTGTTGTGTGTGTATGTACATGGAGCTGAAGACCGTATACTGATTCACAGTGAGCTGTGTGTGTATGTGTGTGTGTGTGTGATGGTATGGGCTTTTCATTGAATCACTGAGGTGTGTGTCTGTGTGTGTATACCTGGAACTACAGACTGTGCACTGATTCACAATGAGCCATGTGTGAATGTGTGTATGTCATAGTATAGGGTGTGCATAGAGTCACAAAGAGCCATGCATATGTGTCTTTGCATGGGTGTTGTGATATAGGCTGTGTACTGTGGCACAGTGACTGTGCATGTGTGTGTGTGTTTGTGTTTGTGATGGTATAGTGCGTGCATTGAATAAGAGAGAGCCATGCATGTGTCTCTGTGTGTGTGTGCTGGCATAGGCATTACATTGAGTCACAGTGAGCTATGTGTTTGTATGCTGGTGTAGACTCTGCATTGAGTCACAGTAAGCCTTGTGTGTGTGCCAGTACAGGCTATGCATTGAGTCAGTGAGTCATATATGTGTGTGTGTGTGTGTGTGTGCTGGTATATGCAGTGCATTGAGTCCAAGAGAGCCGTGTATGTTTGTGTGTGTGTGTGTGTGTGCTGCTATAGGTGGTTCCCTGAGTCACAGTCAGTTATGTGTGAGTGTGTGTTTGTGTGTTCTTGTATAGGCTGTGCATTGATCCACAGTGAGCCATGTGTGTATGCTGGTATAGGAGGTGCATTGAGTCACAGTGATGGTTGTGTTTGTGTGTGTGTGTGCTGCAGTAGGCTGTGAATTGAGTCACAGAAGGTGGGTCTTTGTGTGTGTATGTGCAGGTACAGGCTGCGGTTTGAGTCAGAGAGATGGGTGTCTCTGTGTGGTGTAATAGGCTGTGCATTGAATCACAGCGAGCCGTATTTTTGTGTGTATGTGTATTTTTGTATGTGTGTGTGTGTGTGATGGTACAGGTTGAACACTGAGTCACTGAGGTGTGCATGTGTGTATGTGGTGCTACAGACTCGTCGTTAGGTCAAACTGAGACATATGTGTGTGTATGTGTGTGTGTGTGTACAGTTATTGGCTCTGCATTGAGTCATGGTGAACCATGTGTGTGTGGGGAGCTGGTATAGTCACAGCACTGAGTCACAGTTAAATGTGTAGGAGATGTGTGTGCATGTGTGTGTGTATTTGCTGGTGTATACTGTGCATTGAGTCACAGTTAGTAGTGCAGTGTGTGTGTGTCTGTGATTGTGTGGACTGTGTTTTTATCCACTTTGACATGAACGAGTGTGTGTGTGTGTATCTGTGTGTGTGTGTGTGTGTGCTAGCACTGAATGACCATTGAGACAGAGTGGGCTCTGTGTGTGTCTGTGTGTGTGCTGGTATAGACTCTGTATTGATTCACTGTGAGCTGTGTGTTTAAGTGTTTGCTCGTATAGGCAGTGCATTGCGTCTCAGTGAGGTGTTTCTGTGTGTGTGTGCTGGTACAGAAAGCTTTTTCAGTCACAGTCAGGTGTGTGTGTGTGTGCATGTGATTTTGTGTGCTGGTATGGGCTTTATTGTGCTGGTATGGGTTTTATTGAATCATGGGTGTGTGTGTGAGTGCGTGGTGATACAGACTTCATTGAGTCACAGCGAGCTGTGTGTGTGTGTCCTGGTATAGGCGATTGACTGACTACCAGTGAGTCATGTGTGAGTGCATGTTGGTGTGTGTGTGTGTTCTTGTATAGGCTGTGCATTGATTCACAGTGAGCCAAGTGTGTATGCTGTCATAGGAGGTGCATTGAGTCACAGTGATGGTTGTGTTTGTGTGTGTGTGTTTGTGCTGCAGTAGGCTGTGAATTGAGTACCAGAAGGTGGTTCTTTGTGTGTGTATGTGCAGGTACAGGCTGCGGTTTGAGTCAGAGTGATGGGTGTCTCTGTGTGGTGTTATAGGCTGTGCATTGAATCACAGCGAGCCGTATCTGTGGGTGTATGTGTATTTGTGTATGCGTGTGTGTGTGTGATGTTACAGGCTGATCATTGAGTCTCTGAGGTGTGGATGTGTGTATGTGGTGCTACAGACAGTTTGTTAGGTCAAACTGAGCAATATGTGTGTGTATGTGTGTGTGTGTGTACAGTAATTGGCTGTGCACTGAGTCACAGTGAACCATGTGTGTGTGGGGAGCTGGTATAGTCACAGCACTGAGTCACAGTTAAATGTGTGGGAGGTGTGTGTGTGTGTGTGTGTGTGTATTTGCTGGTGTAGACTGTGCATTGAGTCACAGTGAGTAGTGCAGTGTGTGTGTGTCTGTGATGGTGTGGACTGTGGTTTTATCCACTTTGACCTGAACGAGTGTGTGTGTTTGTGTGTGTGTGTGTGTGCTGACACTGGATGACCATTGAGACAGAGTGGGCTGTGTGTGTGTGTGTGTCTGTGTGTGCACTGGTATAGACTCTGTATTGAGTCACTGTGAGCTTTGTGTGTATGTGTGTGCTCGTATAGGCTGTGCATTGAGTCACAGTGAGGTGTTTGTGTGTTGTGTGCTGGTACAGGAAGCATTTTCAGTCACAGTCTCGTGTGTGTGTGTGTGCATGTGTGTTTGTGTGCTGGTATAGGCTTTATTGTGTTGGTATGGGGTTTATTGACTCATGGGTTTGTGTGTGAGTGTGTGGTGATACAGACTGCATTGAGTCACAGTGAGCTGTGTGTGTGTGTGCTGGTATATGCGATTGTTTCAGTACCATTGAGCCAGGTGTGAGTGCGTGTTGGTGTGTTTGTGTGTACTGGTATAGACTGTGCATTGAGTCACAGTGAGGCCTGCATCTGTGCATGTCTGTGTGTGTGTGTGTGTGTGTGCAGTTATATATTGATTCACTGTGCCATGTGAGTGTGTGTACACGCTGGTATACGTTGTGCATTGAGTCAGAGTGAGAGGTGTGTGTGTCCGTGTGTTCTGGTATAGGCTGACAATTGAGACACACTGAGGTGTGTGTGCACATGTGTGTGTGTGTGTGCTGGTACAGTCTACACATTGAGTCATATTGAGTTGTTTGTGTGTGTATGTGCAGGGAGAGGCACCACTTTGAGTCACAGTGAGGTGTATGTGTGTGATGTTATACGTTATGCACTGATTCATAGGGAGGTTTTTGTGTGTGTGTGTGTGCACTTTCTGGTATAGGATTTGCATTGAATCACACTGAGCTGTGTTTTTGAGTGTCAGTTTGTGTGCATGTGTGGAGGTATGGGCTGTGGTTTGACTCACAGTTTGCCGTATGTGCTTCTCTGTGTGTGTATGTCTGCTAGCATATCCGGTGCACTGAGTCACATGGAGCCATGTGTGTGTGTGTGTGTGTCCTGGTATAGTGTGCATTGATTCACAGTCAGCCATGTGTTTGTGTGTGTGAGTGTGAGTGCACTGGTATAGGATGTGCAGTGAGTCAGAGTGATGTGTGTGTGTGTCTGCGTGTTCTGATATTGGCTGACCATTGTGTCAGATTGAGGTGTGTGTGTGTGTGTGCTGGTATAGGCTGCACTTTTTGTCACAGTGAGGTGTGTGTGTGTGTATGTGTAGGTACAGGTTGTGCATTGAGTCACAGTGTGGGGTGTGTGTGTGTGTGTGTGATGTTATATTCTGTGCACTAGGACACAGTGAGCCGTGTGTGTGTGCTGGTATAATCTGAGCATTGAGTCACAGTGTGGTGTGGTGTGTGTGCCTTTGCTGGTATGGACTGTGCATTGAATCCAAGCCATGTGTTAGTGTTTGTGTATTTGGTGTTGTACAGTCTGCATGAGTCACAGTAAGATGTGTGTGTGTGCTGCTATTGGCTGAGAATTGAGTCACACCTAGGTGAGTGTATGTGTATGCTGATATGGGATTTGAATTGAATCACTGAGCAGTGTGTGTGTGTGTGTGTACTGCTATAGGCTGTGCACTGAGCCACATTAAGGTGTGTTTCTGTGTATGTGTGTGCGGGTATAGGCTATGCATTGACTCACATTGAACCATGTGTTTGTATGTGCTAGTATACACTGTTCATTGAGTCTCAGTGAGCCATGGTTGTGTGTGTCTGTTTACTTGTATGGGCTTGGCGTTGAGTCACAGTGAGGTGTGTGTGTGTGTGTGTGTGTCTGTGTGGTGGTATAAACTGCATTGAGTCACACGGCGGTGTGTGTGAGAGTGTGTGTGTGTGCAGGTACAGGCTGGTATTGAATCACAGTGAACCATGTGCGTGCGTGTGTGTGTGAGTGTGCTGGAATAGGCAGATCATTGAGTCTCAGGTGTGTGTATGTGTGTGTGTATGCTGGTATGGTCTCTGCATTGATTCACTAAGGTGTGTTGTGTGTGTATGTACATAGAGCTGAAGACTGTACACTGATTCACAGTGAGCTGTGTGTGTATGTGTGTGTGTGTGTGAAGGTATGGGCTTTGCATTGAGTCACTGAGGGGTGTGTCTGTGTGTGTACACCTGGAACTACAGACTGTGCACTGATTCACAATGAGCCATGTGTGAATGTGTGTATGTGATTGTATAGGGTGTGCATAGAGTCACAAAGAGCCGTGCATATGTGTCTTTGCATGGGTGTTGTGGTATAGGGTCTGCATTGTGTCACAGTGACTGTGTGTGTGTGTGTGTGTGTTTGTGATGGTATAGTACGTGCATTGAATCAGAGAGAGCTATGCATGTGTCTCTGTGTCTGTGTGCTGGCATAGGCATTACATTGAGTCACAGTGAGCCATGTGTTTGTATGCTGGTGTAGACTCTGCATTGAGTCACAGTAAGCCTTGTGTGTGTGCCAGTACAGGTTGTGCATTGAGTCAGTGAGTCATATATGTGTGTGTGTTTGTGTGTGTGTGTGCTGGTTTAGACAGTGCATTGAATCCAATGAGCAGTGTATGTTTGTGTGTGTGTGTGTGTGCTGTTAGGTAATGTGCATTGAGTCACAGTAGCTCTGTGTGTGTTTTTGAATACCTCTGGGCTGGCATAGGCTGAGAATTGAGTCACAGTGTGGTGTGTGTGTGAGTGTTCATGTGTGTGCAAGTATAGGGTGGGCATTGAAGCACAGTGAGCTGTGTGTGTTTGTGTGTGTGCTGATATAGGGTGCACATTCAGTTACAGTGAGCCGTGTGTGTATGTGAGTGTGCTTGTAGAAGCTGCACACTGGTTAACAGTGAGGTGTGTATGAGTGTGTGTGAGTGCTGTTACATACTGGGCATTCAGTCACAGTTTGTTGTGTGTGTGTGTGCATGCATGTGTGCTTTTATAGGTTGTGCCTTGATTCACATTGAACTGTGAGTGTGGGTGTGTGGGTGTCTGCTGGTATACATTTTGCATTGTTTCACAATGAGCTGTGTGTGTGTGTGTTCTGGTATAAGATGTACATTGAGATACAGTGATCCATGCATGTGTGTGGCTGTGTCTGTGTGTGTGTGCTGCTAGAGGCTGGGCATTGTGTAACACTGAGCCATGTGTTTCTGTGTGTCACTCTATAGACTGTGCATTGAGTCTGTGTGTGTGCATGCATGTGTGCTGGTATAGGCTATGCATTGATTCACATTGAGTTTGTGTGTGGTTGTGCATGTTGTGTGGCTATATGTTTTGCATTGATTCACTGTGAGCTGTGTGTGTGTGATTGTGCATGTGTGTGAACATATAGGCTGGACATTGAGTCACAGTGAGGTGTGTGTGTGAGTTTGTGTTTATGTGCAGTGGTAAAAGCCACTCAATGAGAAACAGTGATGTTTGTGTCTGATAGTGTGTGTCTTTTCAGGTTTATGCTGGGCATTGAGTCACAGTGAGCCATGTGTGTGTGTGCATGTGTGTGTTTGTGTGCTGGTATAGGCTGTGCATTGAGTCACAGTGAGGTGTGTATGTCTGTTCTGGTGTACACTGGGCATTGAGTCTCAGATTTGTATGTCTGTGTGTGTGTGCTGAGATAGGCTGTGCATTGAGTCACAGTGACATGTGTGTCAGTGTCTGTGTGAGTGTGTAATAGTATAGCTTGTGTGTTCAGACACAGTGAGGTTTGAGTGTGAGTGTGTGTGTGCTCTTAGAGACTGTGGATTGAGTATCAGTGAGCCATGTTTGTTTTTGTGTGTGTGCATGCATGTGTTCTGTTATAAGCTGTGCACTGAGTCACATTGCCGTATTTTTGTGTGTGTGTGGGTATGCCTGTTGATATAGGCTATGCATTGAGTCACAGTGCTCCGTTAGTGTCTGTGAGGGTTTGTTGGTATAGGCTGTGCACAGGGTCCCAGTGAGCCATCTGTGTGTGTGTGTCTGTGCAAATATGGACAGTGCATTGAGTCACAGTGAGTCATGTGTGTCTCTGGGTGTGTGTGTGTCCACATGTGCTGTGTTCGGTTGTGTGTTTTGTCACAGTAAGCCATGTGTGATTATGTGCTGGTACAGACTGTGAACTGAGTCATGGCCATGTGTGTGTGTGTGTGTGTGTATGCATGCAGACATAGGCTATGCATTGACTCATAGTGAGCTGTTTATGTGTTTGTGATGGTATAGGCTGTCAATTGATTCACAGTGAGCTGTTTGCGTGTGCATGTGCTGATATAGTTTGAGCATTGAGTCACAGTTTGGCTGTGAGTTTGTTTTGCCAGTACAAGATGTACACCGAGTTACAGTGAGCCGTGGGTGTCTATGGCTTTGTGTGTATGTGTATGCCTATATAGGTGGTGCAGTAAGTCACAGTGAGCTGTGAGTGTGGGTGTGATGCTAGTATAGACTGTGAACTGAGTCACAGAGAACCATGTGTGTGTGTGTGTGTGTGTGTGTTGTTTGCTTCAAGTTAATGTGCATTGAGTCACAGTGAGCTCTGTGTGTGTTTGTGAATACCTCTGGGCTGGTATAGGCTGAGCATTGAGTCACAGTGAGGTGTGTTGTGAGTGTGCGTGTGTGTGCAAGTATAGGCTGGGCATTGAATCACAGTGAGCTGTGTGTTTTCGTGTGTGTGCTGGTATAGGCTGCGCACTCAGTCACAGTGAGCCGTGTGTATGTGTGAGTGCTGTTGTAGAAGCTGAACATTGAATCACAGTGAGTTGTGTGTGTGATTGTGTTTGTGGGTGCTGTTCCATTCTGTGCATTCTCTCACAGTTAGCCATGTGTGTGTGTGTTTGTGTTTGTGTGTAATATTATAAGCTGTGCATTTATTCACATTGAACTGTGTGTGTGGGTGTGTGCTGGTGTATGCTTTGCATTTTTCACAGTCATCTGGGGGTATGTGTGTCTGTGTGTTGTGCTACAGGCTGAGCATTGTGTCACAGTGAAGTGTGTTTGTGGGAGTGTGCATGTGTCTGCATCTAAAGGCTGGCTATTAGTCACAGTGTGCCTTGTGTGTTTGTGTATGTTTCTGTACTGGTATAGGCTGTGCATTCATTCACAGTGAGGTGTGTTTGTGTGTCTGTCCTGGCGTGGGCTGGTTATTGGGTGACAGTGAGCCATGTGTGTGTGTGTGCTTGTAAAGTCTGTGAACTGAGTCATGGCCGTGTTTGTGTGTGTGAATGCTGGTATAGTTTATGCATTGACACATAGTGATACACGTGTGTGTTTCGTGATGGTATAAGCCATGCACTGAGTGTGAGTGAGCTGTTTTCATGTGTGCATGCTGGTATATTCTGAACTTTGAGTCACAGTGTGGTGTGTGGCCGTGTATGTGTGTGTGTGTGTGTGTGTTCCGGTATAAGATGTACATTGAGATACAGTGAGCCGTGCATATGTGTGTGTGGGTGTGTGTGTGCTGCTAGAGGCTGAGCATTGTGTAACACGGAGCCATGGGTGTGTTGTGTGTTGGTGGGCTTTCATTGATTCAATGGGTGTGTGTGTCTGTGTTTGTTGTGCTAAAGACTGCATTGAGTCACAGTGAGTCGTGTGTGTGTGTGCTGGTATACACGATTGATTGAGTCACGGTCACCCATGTGTGTGTGCATGTTGGTATGTGTGTGTGTTCTTCTATAGGTTGTGCATTGAGTCACAGTGAACCCTGTATCTGTGCAGGTGTGTATGTGTGGTGCTGGTATAGGCTGTGCATTGAGTCACACTGAGGTGTGTGTGTATGCTTGTGTGTTTTGGTATACATTGTACACTGAGTCACAGTGCTGTGTGTTTGTGTGCACGCTGGTATAGTCTGTGCATTGACTCACAGTTATGTGTGTGTGTCTGCGTGTTCTGGTATAGGCTGACCATTGTGTCACATTGAGGTGTGTGTGTGTGCAGGCATAGGCTGTACTTTTTGTCACAGTGAGGTGTGTGTGTGTGTATGTGTAGGTACAGGCTGTGCATTGAGTCACAGTGTGGGGTGTGTGTGTGATGTTATATGCTGTGCACTAGGACACAGTGAGCCATGTGTGTGTGCTGGTATAATCTGAGCATTGAGTCACAGTGTGGTGTGGTGTGTGTGCCTTTGCTGGTATGGACTGTGCATTGAATCCCAGCCCTGTGTTAGTGTTTGTGTATTCGGTGCTGTAGAGTCTGCATGAGTCACAGTAAGGTGTGTGTGTGTGCTGCTATAGGCTGAGAATTGAGTCACACCTAGGTGAGTGTATGTGTATGTGTATGCTGATAAGGGATTTGCATTGAATCAGTGAGCGGTGTGTGAGTGTGTACTGCTATAGGCTGTGCACTGAGCCACATTAAGGTGTGTTTCTGTGTATGTGTGTGCGGGTATAGGCTATGCATTGACTCACATTGAACCATGTGTTTGTATGTGCTAGTATACACTGTTCATTGAGTCTCAGTGAGCCATGGTTGTGTGTGTCTGTTTACTTGTATGGGCTTGGCATTGAGTCACAGTGAGGTGTGTGTGTGTGTCTGTGTGTCTGTGTGGTGGTATAAGCTGCATTGAGTCACACGGCGGTGTGTGTGAGAGTGTGTGTGTGTTCAGGTACAGGCTGGTATTGAATCACAGTGAGCTGTGTGTGTGTGTGTGTGCTGCAATAGGCAGAGCATTGAGTCTCAGGTGTGTGTATGTGTGTGTGTATGCTGGTATGGTCTCTGCATTGATTCACTAAGGTGTGTTGTGTGTGTATGTACATGGAGCTGAAGACCGTATACTGATTCACAGTGAGCTGTGTGTGTATGTGTGTGTGTGTGTGATGGTATGGGCTTTGCATTGAATCACTGAGGTGTGTGTCTGTGTGTGTATACCTGGAACTACAGACTGTGCACTGATTCACAATGAGCCATGTGTGAATGTGTGTATGTGATAGTATAGGGTGTGCATAGAGTCACAAAGAGCCGTGCATATGTGTCTTTGCATGGGTGTTGTGATATAGGCTGTGTACTCTGGCACAGTGACTGTGCGTGTGTGTGTGTGTTTGTGTTTGTGATGGTATAGTGCGTGAATTGAATCAGAGAGAGCCATGCATGTGTCTCTGTGTGTGTGTGCTGGCATAGGCATTACATTGAGTCACAGTGAGCCATGTGTTTGTATGCTGGTGTAGACTCTGCATTGAGTCACAGTAAGCCTTGTGTGTGTGCCAGTACAGGCTATGCATTGAGTCAGTGAGTCATATATGTGTGTGTTTGTGTGTGTGCTAGTATATGCTGTGCATTGAGTCCAAGAGAGCCGTGTATGTTTGTGTGTGTGTGTGTGTGTGCTGTTAGGTAATGTGCATTGAGTCACAGTAGCTCTGTGTGTGTTTTTGAATACCTCTGGGCTGGCATAGGCTGAGAATTGAGTCACAGTGTGGTGTGTGTGTGAGTGTTCATGTGTGTGCAAGTATAGGGTGGGCATTGAAGCACAGTGAGCTGTGTGTGTTTGTGTGTGTGCTGATATAGGGTGCACATTCAGTTACAGTGAGCCGTGTGTGTATGTGAGTGTGCTTGTAGAAGCTGCACACTGGTTAACAGTGAGGTGTGTATGAGTGTGTGTGTGTGCTGTTACATACTGGGCATTCAGTCACAGTTTGCTGTGTGTGTGTGTGCATGCATGTGTGCTTTTATAGGTTGTGCCTTGATTCACATTGAACTGTGAGTGTGGGTGTGTGGGTGTCTGCTGGTATACATTTTGCATTGTTTCACAATGAGCTGTGTGTGTGTGTGTGTGTGTGTTCTGGTATAAGATGTACATTGAGATACAGTGATCCGTGCATGTGTGTGGCTGTGTCTGTGTGTGTGTGCTGCTAGAGGCTGGGCATTGTGTAACACTGAGCCATGTGTTTCTGTGTGTCACTCTATGGACTGTGCATTGAGTCTGTGTGTGTGCATGCATGTGTGCTGGTATAGGCTATGCATTGATTCACATTGAGTTTGTGTGTGGTTGTGCATGTTGTGTGGCTATATGTTTTGCATTGATTCACTGTGAGCTGTGTGTGTGTGATTGTGCATGTGTGTGAACATATAGGCTGGACATTGAGTCACAGTGAGGTGTGTGTGTGAGTTTGTGTTTATGTGCAGTGGTAAAAGCCACTCAATGAGAAACAGTGACGTTTGTGTCTGATAGTGTGTGTCTTTTCAGGTTTATGCTGGGCATTGAGTCACAGTGAGCCGTGTGTGTGTGTGCATGTGTATGTTTGTGTGCTGGTATAGGCTGTGCATTGAGTCACAGTGAGGTGTGTATGTCTGTTCCGGTGTACACTGGGCATTGAGTCTCAGCTTTGTATGTCTGTGTGTGTGTGCTGAGATAGGCTGTGCATTGAGTCACAGTGACATGTGTGTCAGTGTCTGTGTGAGTGTGTAATAGTATAGCTTGTGTGTTCAGACACAGTGAGGTTTGAGTGTGAGTGTGTGTGTGCTCTTAGAGACTGTGGATTGAGTATCAGTGAGCCATGTTTGTTTTTGTGTGTGTGCATGCATGTGTTCTGTTATAAGCTGTGCACTGAGTCACATTGCCGTATTTTTTTTTGTGTGTGTGTATGCCTGTTGATATAGGCTATGCATTGAGTCACAGTGCTCCGTTAGTGTCTGTGAGGGTTTGTTGGTATAGGCTGTGCACAGGGTCCCAGTGAGCCATCTGTGTGTGTGTGTCTGTGCAAATATGGACAGTGCATTGAGTCACAGTGAGTCATGTGTGTCTCTGGGTGTGTGTGTGTCCACATGTGCTGTGTTCGGTTGCGTGTTTTGTCACAGTAAGCCATGTGTGATTATGTGCTGGTACAGACTGTGAACTGAGTCATGGCCATGTGTGTGTGTGTGTGTGTGTGTGTGTATGCATGCAGACATAGGCTATGCATTGACTCCTAGTGAGCTGTTTCTGTGTTTGTGATGGTATAGGCTGTCAATTGATTCACAGTGAGCTCTTTGCGTGTGCATGTGCTGATATAGTTTGAGCATTGAGTCACAGTTTGGCTGTGAGTTTGTTTTGCCAGTACAAGATGTACACCGAGTTACAGTGAGCCGTGGGTGTCTATGGCTTTGTGTGTATGTGTGTGCCTATATAGGTGGTGCAGTAAGTCACAGTGAGCTGTGAGTGTGGGTGTGATGCTAGTATAGACTGTGAACTGAGTCACAGAGAACCATGTGTGTGTGTGTGTGTGTGTGTTGTTTGCTTCAAGTTAATGTGCATTGAGTCACAGTGAGCTCTGTGTGTGTTTGTGAATACCTCTGGGCTGGTATAGGCTGAGCATTGAGTCACAGTGAGGTGTGTTGTGAGTGTGCGTGTGTGTGCAAGTATAGGCTGGGCATTGAATCACAGTGAGCTGTGTGTTTTCGTGTGTGTGCTGATATAGGCTGCGCACTCAGTCACAGTGAGCCGTGTGTATGTGTGAGTGCTCTTGTAGAAGCTGAACATTGAATCACAGTGAGTTATGTGTGTGATTGTGTGTGTGGGTGCTGTTCCATTCTGTGCATTCTCTCACAGTTAGCCATGTGTGTGTGTGTGTGTGTGCATTTGTGTGTGATTTTATAAGCTGTGCATTTATTCACATTGAACTGTGTGTGTGGGTGTGTGCTGGTGTATGCTTTGCATTTTTCACAGTCATCTGGGGGTATGTGTGTCTGTGTGTTGTGCTACAGGCTGAGCATTGTGTCACAGTGAAGTGTGTTTGTGGGAGTGTGCATGTGTCTGCATCTAAAGGCTGGCTATTAGTCACAGTGTGCCTTGTGTGTTTGTGTATGTTTCTGTACTGGTATAGGCTGTGCATTCATTCACAGTGAGGTGTGTTTGTGTGTCTGTCCTGGCGTGGGCTGGTTATTGGGTGACAGTGAGCCATGTGTGTGTGTGTGCTTGTAAAGTCTGTGAACTGAGTCATGGCCGTGTTTGTGTGTGTGAATGCTGGTATAGTTTATGCATTGACACATAGTGATACACGTGTGTGTTTCGTGATGGTATAAGCCATGCACTGAGTGTGAGTGAGCTGTTTTCATGTGTGCATGCTGGTATATTCTGAACATTGAGTCACAGTGTGGTGTGTGGCCGTGTATGTGTGTGTGTGTGTGTGTGTTCCGGTATAAGATGTACATTGAGATACAGTGAGCCGTGCATATGTGTGGCTGTGTGTGTGGGTGTGTGTGTGTGCTGCTAGAGGCTGAGCATTGTGTAACACGGAGCCATGGGTGTGTTGTGTGTTGGTGGGCTTTCATTGATTCAATGGGTGTGTGTGTCTGTGTTTGTTGTGCTAAAGACTGCATTGAGTCACAGTGAGTCGTGTGTGTGTGTGCTGGTATAGACGATTGATTGAGTCACGGTCAGCCATGTGTGTGTGCATGTTGGTATGTGTGTGTGTTCTTCTATAGGTTGTGCATTGAGTCACAGTGAACCCTGTATCTGTGCAGGTGTGTATGTGTGGTGCTGGTATAGGCTGTGCATTGAGTCCCACTGAGGTGTGTGTGTATGCTTGTGTGTTTTGGTATACATTGTACATTGAGTCACAGTGCTGTGTGTTTGTGTGCACGCTGGTATAGTCTGTGCATTGAGTCACAGTGATGTGTGTGTGTCTGCGTGTTCTGGTATAGGCTGACCATTGTGTCACATTGAGGTGTGTGTGGGTGCTGGCATAGGCTGCACTTTTTGTCACAGTGAGGTGTGTGTGTGTGTATGTGTAGGTACAGGCTGTGCATTGAGTCACAGTGTGGGGTGTGTGTGTGATGTTATATGCTGTGCACTAGGACACAGTGAGCCATGTGTGTGTGCTGGTATAATCTGAGCATTGAGTCACAGTGTGGTGTGGTGTGTGTGCCTTTGCTGGTATGGACTGTGCATTGAATCCCAGCCCTGTGTTAGTGTTTGTGTATTTGGTGCTGTAGAGTCTGCATGAGTCACAGTAAGGTGTGTGTGTGTGCTGCTATAGGCTGAGAATTGAGTCACACCTAGGTGAGTGTATGTGTATGTGTATGCTGATAAGGGATTTGCATTGAATCAGTGAGCGGTGTGTGTGTGTGTACTGCTATAGGCTGTGCACTGAGCCACATTAAGGTGTGTTTCTGTGTATGTGTGTGCGGGTATAGGCTATGCATTGACTCACATTGAGCCATGTGTTTGTATGTGCTAGTATACACTGTTCATTGAGTCTCAGTGAGCCATGGTTGTGTGTGTCTGTTTACTTGTATGGGCTTGGCATTGAGTCACAGTGAGGTGTGTGTGTGTGTCTGTGTGTCTGTGTGGTGGTATAAGCTGCATTGAGTCACACGGCACTGTGTGTGAGAGTGTGTGTGTGTGCAGGTACAGGCTGGTATTGAATCACAGTGAGCTGTGTGTGTGTGTGTGTGTGTGTGCTGCAATAGGCAGAGCATTGAGTCTCAGGTGTGTGTATGTGTGTGTGTATGCTGGTATGGTCTCTGCATTGATTCACTAAGGTGTGTTGTGTGTGTATGTACATGGAGCTGAAGACCGTATACTGATTCACAGTGAGCTGTGTGTGTATGTGTGTGTGTGTGTGATGGTATGGGCTTTTCATTGAATCACTGAGGTGTGTGTCTGTGTGTGTATACCTGGAACTACAGACTGTGCACTGATTCACAATGAGCCATGTGTGAATGTGTGTATCTCATAGTATAGGGTGTGCATAGAGTCACAAAGAGCCGTGCATATGTGTCTTTGCATGGGTGTTGTGATATAGGCTGTGTACTCTGGCACAGTGACTGTGCGTGTGTGTGTGTGTTTGTGTTTGTGATGGTATAGTGCGTGCATTGAATAAGAGAGAGCCATGCATGTGTCTCTGTGTGTGTGTGCTGGCATAGGCATTACATTGAGTCACAGTGAGCCATGTGTTTGTATGCTGGTGTAGACTCTGCATTGAGTCACAGTAAGCCTTGTGTGTGTGCCAGTACAGGCTATGCATTGAGTCAGTGAGTCATATATGTGTGTGTGTGTGTGTGTGTGTGTGCTGGTATATGCAGTGCATTGAGTCCAAGAGAGCCGTGTATGTTTGTGTGTGTGTGTGTGTGTGCTGCTATAGGTGGTTCCCTGAGTCACAGTCAGTTATGTGTGAGTGTGTGTTTGTGTGTTCTTGTATAGGCTGTGCATTGATCCACAGTGAGCCATGTGTGTATGCTGGTATAGGAGGTGCATTGAGTCACAGTGATGGTTGTGTTTGTGTGTGTGTGTGCTGCAGTAGGCTGTGAATTGAGTCACAGAAGGTGGGTCTTTGTGTGTGTATGTGCAGGTACAGGCTGCGGTTTGAGTCAGAGAGATGGGTGTCTCTGTGTGGTGTAATAGGCTGTGCATTGAATCACAGCGAGCCGTATTTTTGTGTGTATGTGTATTTTTGTGTGTGTGTGTGTGTGATGGTACAGGTTGAACACTGAGTCACTGAGGTGTGCATGTGTGTATGTGGTGCTACAGACTCGTCGTTAGGTCAAACTGAGCCATATGTGTGTGTATGTGTGTGTGTGTGTACAGTTATTGGCTCTCTGCATTGAGTCATGGTGAACCATGTGTGTGTGGGGAGCTGGTATAGTCACAGCACTGAGTCACAGTTAAATGTGTAGGAGATGTGTGTGCATGTGTGTGTGTATTTGCTGGTGTATACTGTGCATTGAGTCACAGTTAGTAGTGCAGTGTGTGTGTGTCTGTGATGGTGTGGACTGTGTTTTTATCCACTTTGACATGAACGAGTGTGTGTGTGTGTATCTGTGTGTGTGTGTGTGTGCTAGCACTGAATGACCATTGAGACAGAGTGGGCTCTGTGTGTGTCTGTGTGTGTGCTGGTATAGACTCTGTATTGATTCACCGTGAGCTGTGTGTTTAAGTGTTTGCTCGTATAGGCAGTGCATTGCGTCTCAGTGAGGTGTTTCTGTGTGTGTGTGCTGGTACAGAAAGCTTTTTCAGTCACAGTCAGGTGTGTGTGTGTGTGCATGTGATTTTGTGTGCTGGTATGGGCTTTATTGTGCTGGTATGGGTTTTATTGAATCATGGGTGTGTGTGTGAGTGCGTGGTGATACAGACTTCATTGAGTCACAGCGAGCTGTGTGTGTGTGTCCTGGTATAGGCGATTGACTGACTACCAGTGAGCCATGTGTGAGTGCGTGTTGGTGTGTGTGTGTGTTCTTGTATAGGCTGTGCATTGATTCACAGTGAGCCAAGTGTGTATGCTGTCATAGGAGGTGCATTGAGTCACAGTGATGGTTGTGTTTGTGTGTGTGTGTTTGTGCTGCAGTAGGCTGTGAATTGAGTACCAGAAGGTGGTTCTTTGTGTGTGTATGTGCAGGTACAGGCTGCGGTTTGAGTCAGAGTGATGGGTGTCTCTGTGTGGTGTTATAGGCTGTGCATTGAATCACAGCGAGCCGTATCTGTGGGTGTATGTGTATTTGTGTATGCGTGTGTGTGTGTGATGTTACAGGCTGATCATTGAGTCTCTGAGGTGTGGATGTGTGTATGTGGTGCTACAGACAGTTTGTTAGGTCAAACTGAGCAATATGTGTGTGTATGTGTGTGTGTGTGTACAGTAATTGGCTGTGCACTGAGTCACAGTGAACCATGTGTGTGTGGGGAGCTGGTATAGTCACAGCACTGAGTCACAGTTAAATGTGTGGGAGGTGTGTGTGTGTGTGTGTGTGTGTATTTGCTGGTGTAGACTGTGCATTGAGTCACAGTGAGTAGTGCAGTGTGTGTGTGTCTGTGATGGTGTGGACTGTGGTTTTATCCACTTTGACCTGAACGAGTGTGTGTGTTTGTGTGTGTGTGTGTGCTGACACTGGATGACCATTGAGACAGAGTGGGCTGTGTGTGTGTGTGTGTCTGTGTGTGCACTGGTATAGACTCTGTATTGAGTCACTGTGAGCTTTGTGTGTATGTGTGTGCTCGTATAGGCTGTGCATTGAGTCACAGTGAGGTGTTTGTGTGTTGTGTGCTGGTACAGGAAGCGTTTTCAGTCACAGTCTCGTGTGTGTGTGTGTGCATGTGTGTTTGTGTGCTGGTATAGGCTTTATTGTGTTGGTATGGGGTTTATTGACTCATGGGTTTGTGTGTGAGTGTGTGGTGATACAGACTGCATTGAGTCACAGTGAGCTGTGTGTGTGTGTGCTGGTATATGCGATTGTTTCAGTACCATTGAGCCAGGTGTGAGTGCGTGTTGGTGTGTTTGTGTGTACTGGTATAGACTGTGCATTGAGTCACAGTGAGGCCTGCATCTGTGCATGTCTGTGTGTGTGTGTGTGTGTGTGCAGTTATATATTGATTCACTGTGCCATGTGAGTGTGTGTACACGCTGGTATACGTTGTGCATTGAGTCAGAGTGAGAGGTGTGTGTGTCCGTGTGTTCTGGTATAGGCTGACAATTGAGGCACACTGAGGTGTGTGTGCACATGTGTGTGTGTGTGTGCTGGTACAGTCTACACATTGAGTCATATTGAGTTGTTTGTGTGTGTATGTGCAGGGAGAGGCGCCACTTTGAGTCACAGTGAGGTGTATGTGTGTGATGTTATACGTTATGCACTGATTCATAGGGAGGTTTGTGTGTGTGTGTGTGTGCACTTTCTGGTATAGGATTTGCATTGAATCACACTGAGCTGTGTTTTTGAGTGTCAGTTTGTGTGCGTGTGTGGAGGTATGGGCTGTGGATTGACTCACAGTTTGCCGTATGTGCTTCTCTGTGTGTGTATGTCTGCTAGCATATCCGGTGCACTGAGTCACATGGAGCCGTGTGTGTGTGTGTGTGTGTGTGTCCTGGTATAGTGTGCATTGATTCACAGTCAGCCATGTGTTTGTGTGTGTGAGTGCACTGGTATAGGATGTGCAGTGAGTCAGAGTGATGTGTGTGTGTGTCTGCGTGTTCTGATATTGGCTGACCATTGTGTCAGATTGAGGTGTGTGTGTGTGTGTGCTGGTATAGGCTGCACTTTTTGTCACAGTGAGGTGTGTGTGTGTGTATGTGTAGGTACAGGTTGTGCATTGAGTCACAGTGTGGGGGGTGTGTGTGTGTGTGATGTTATATTCTGTGCACTAGGACACAGTGAGCCGTGTGTGTGTGCTGGTATAATCTGAGCATTGAGTCACAGTGTGGTGTGGTGTGTGTGCCTTTGCTGGTATGGACTGTGCATTGAATCCAAGCCATGTGTTAGTGTTTGTGTATTTGGTGTTGTACAGTCTGCATGAGTCACAGTAAGATGTGTGTGTGTGCTGCTATTGGCTGAGAATTGAGTCACACCTAGGTGAGTGTATGTGTATGCTGATATGGGATTTGAATTGAATCACTGAGCAGTGTGTGTGTGTGTGTGTACTGCTATAGGCTGTGCACTGAGCAACATTAAGGTGTGTTTCTGTGTATGTGTGTGCGGGTATAGGCTATGCATTGACTCACATTGAACCATGTGTTTGTATGTGCTAGTATACACTGTTCATTGAGTCTCAGTGAGCCATGGTTGTGTGTGTCTGTTTACTTGTATGGGCTTGGCGTTGAGTCACAGTGAGGTGTGTGTGTGTGTGTGTGTGTCTGTGTGGTGGTATAAACTGCATTGAGTCACACGGCGGTGTGTGTGAGAGTGTGTGTGTGTGCAGGTACAGGCTGGTATTGAATCACAGTGAGCCATGTGCGTGCGTGTGTGTGTGAGTGTGCTGGAATAGGCAGAGCATTGAGTCTCAGGTGTGTGTATGTGTGTGTGTATGCTGGTATGGTCTCTGCATTGATTCACTAAGGTGTGTTGTGTGTGTATGTACATAGAGCTGAAGACTGTACACTGATTCACAGTGAGCTGTGTGTGTATGTGTGTGTGTGTGTGATGGTATGGGCTTGGCATTGAGTCACTGAGGGGTGTGTCTGTGTGTGTACACCTGGAACTACAGACTGTGCACTGATTCACAATGAGCCATGTGTTAATGTGTGTATGTGATAGTATAGGGTGTGCATAGAGTCACAAAGAGCCGTGCATATGTGTCTTTGCATGGGTGTTGTGGTATAGGGTCTGCATTGTGTCACAGTGACTGTGCGTGTGTGTGTGTGTGTTTGTGATGGTATAGTACGTGCATTGAATCAGAGAGAGCCATGCATGTGTCTCTGTGTGTGTGTGCTGGCATAGGCATTACATTGAGTCACAGTGAGCCATGTGTTTGTATGCTGGTGTAGACTCTGCATTGAGTCACAGTAAGCCTTGTGTGTGTGCCAGTACAGGCTATGCATTGAGTCAGTGAGTCATATATGTGTGTGTGTGTGTGTGTGCTAGTATATGCTGTGCATTGAATCCAAGAGAGCCGTGTATGTTTGTGTGTGTGTGTGTGTGTGCTGCTATAGGTGGTTCCCTGAGTCACAGTCAGTTATGTGTGAGTGTGTGTTTGTGTGTTCTTGTATAGGCTGTGCAGTGATCCACAGGGAGCCATGTGTGTATGCTGGTATAGGAGGTGCATTGAGTCACAGTGATGGTTGTGTTTGTGTGTGCTGCAGTAGGCTGTGAATTGAGTCACAGAAGGTGGGTCTTTGTGTGTGTATGTGCAGGTACAGGCTGCGGTTTGAGTCAGAGAGATGGGTGTCTCTGTGTGGTGTAATAGGCTGTGCATTGAATCACAGCGAGCCGTATTTTTGTGTGTGTGTGTATTTTTGTATGTGTGTGTGTGTGTGATGGTACAGGTTGAACACTGAGTCACTGAGGTGTGCATGTGTGTATGTGGTGCTACAGACTCATCGTTAGGTCAAACTGAGACATATGTGTGTGTATGTGTGTGTGTGTGTACAGTTATTGGCTCTGCATTGAGTCATGGTGAACCATGTGTGTGTGGGGAGCTGGTATAGTCACAGCACTGAGTCACAGTTAAATGTGTAGGAGATGTGTGTGCATGTGTGTGTGTATTTGCTGGTGTATACTGTGCATTGAGTCACAGTTAGTAGTGCAGTGTGTGTGTGTCTGTGATGGTGTGGACTGTGTTTTTATCCACTTTGACATGAACGAGTGTGTGTGTGTGTATCTGTGTGTGTGTGAGTGTGTGCTAGCACTGAATGACCATTGAGACAGAGTGGGCTCTGTGTGTGTCTGTGTGTGTGCTGGTATAGACTCTGTATTGATTCACTGTGAGCTGTGTGTTTAAGTGTTTGCTCGTATAGGCAGTGCATTGCGTCTCAGTGAGGTGTTTCTGTGTGTGTGTGCTGGTACAGAAAGCTTTTTCAGTCACAGTCAGGTGTGTGTGTGTGTGCATGTGATTTTGTGTGCTGGTATGGGCTTTATTGTGCTGGTATGGGTTTTATTGAATCATGGGTGTGTGTGTGAGTGCGTGGTGATACAGACTTCATTGAGTCACAGCGAGCTGTGTGTGTGTGTCCTGGTATAGGCGATTGACTGACTACCAGTGAGCCATGTGTGAGTGCGTGTTGGTGTGTGTGTGTGTTCTTGTATAGGCTGTGCATTGATTCACAGTGAGCCAAGTGTGTATGCTGTCATAGGAGGTGCATTGAGTCACAGTGATGGTTGTGTTTGTGTGTGTGTGTTTGTGCTGCAGTAGGCTGTGAATTGAGTACCAGAAGGTGGTTCTTTGTGTGTGTATGTGCAGGTACAGGCTGCGGTTTGAGTCAGAGTGATGGGTGTCTCTGTGTGGTGTTATAGGCTGTGCATTGAATCACAGCGAGCCGTATCTGTGGGTGTATGTGTATTTGTGTATGCGTGTGTGTGTGTGATGTTACAGGCTGATCATTGAGTCTCTGAGGTGTGGATGTGTGTATGTGGTGCTACAGACAGTTTGTTAGGTCAAACTGAGCAATATGTGTGTGTATGTGTGTGTGTGTGTACAGTAATTGGCTGTGCACTGAGTCACAGTGAACCATGTGTGTGTGGGGAGCTGGTATAGTCACAGCACTGAGTCACAGTTAAATGTGTGGGAGGTGTGTGTGTGTGTGTGTGTGTGTATTTGCTGGTGTAGACTGTGCATTGAGTCACAGTGAGTAGTGCAGTGTGTGTGTGTCTGTGATGGTGTGGACTGTGGTTTTATCCACTTTGACCTGAACGAGTGTGTGTGTTTGTGTGTGTGTGTGTGTGTGTGCTGACACTGGATGACCATTGAGACAGAGTGGGCTGTGTGTGTGTGTGTGTCTGTGTGTGCACTGGTATAGACTCTGTATTGAGTCACTGTGAGCTTTGTGTGTATGTGTGTGCTCGTATAGGCTGTGCATTGAGTCACAGTGAGGTGTTTGTGTGTTGTGTGCTGGTACAGGAAGCATTTTCAGTCACAGTCTCGTGTGTGTGTGTGTGCATGTGTGTTTGTGTGCTGGTATAGGCTTTATTGTGTTGGTATGGGGTTTATTGACTCATGGGTTTGTGTGTGAGTGTGTGGTGATACAGACTGCATTGAGTCACAGTGAGCTGTGTGTGTGTGTGCTGGTATATGCGATTGTTTCAGTACCATTGAGCCAGGTGTGAGTGCGTGTTGGTGTGTTTGTGTGTACTGGTATAGACTGTGCATTGAGTCACAGTGAGGCCTGCATCTGTGCATGTCTGTGTGTGTGTGTGTGTGTGTGTGTGCAGTTATATATTGATTCACTGTGCCATGTGAGTGTGTGTACACGCTGGTATACGTTGTGCATTGAGTCAGAGTGAGAGGTGTGTGTGTCCGTGTGTTCTGGTATAGGCTGACAATTGAGGCACACTGAGGTGTGTGTGCACATGTGTGTGTGTGTGTGCTGGTACAGTCTACACATTGAGTCATATTGAGTTGTTTGTGTGTGTATGTGCAGGGAGAGGCACCACTTTGAGTCACAGTGAGGTGTACGTGTGTGATGTTATACGTTATGCACTGATTCATAGGGAGGTTTTTGTGTGTGTGTGTGTGCACTTTCTGGTATAGGATTTGCATTGAATCACACTGAGCTGTGTTTTTGAGTGTCAGTTTGTGTGCGTGTGTGGAGGTATGGGCTGTGGATTGACTCACAGTTTGCCGTATGTGCTTCTCTGTGTGTGTATGTCTGCTAGCATATCCGGTGCACTGAGTCACATGGAGCCGTGTGTGTGTGTGTGTGTGTGTGTCCTGGTATAGTGTGCATTGATTCACAGTCAGCCATGTGTTTGTGTGTGTGAGTGTGAGTGCACTGGTATAGGATGTGCAGTGAGGCAGAGTGATGTGTGTGTGTGTCTGCGTGTTCTGATATTGGCTGACCATTGTGTCAGATTGAGGTGTGTGTGTGTGTGTGCTGGTATAGGCTGCACTTTTTGTCACAGTGAGGTGTGTGTGTGTGTATGTGTAGGTACAGGTTGTGCATTGAGTCACAGTGTGGGGGGTGTGTGTGTGTGTGTGATGTTATATTCTGTGCACTAGGACACAGTGAGCCGTGTGTGTGTGCTGGTATAATCTGAGCATTGAGTCACAGTGTGGTGTGGTGTGTGTGCCTTTGCTGGTATGGACTGTGCATTGAATCCAAGCCATGTGTTAGTGTTTGTGTATTTGGTGTTGTACAGTCTGCATGAGTCACAGTAAGATGTGTGTGTGTGCTGCTATTGGCTGAGAATTGAGTCACACCTAGGTGAGTGTATGTGTATGCTGATATGGGATTTGCATTGAATCAGTGAGCAGTGTGTGTGTGTGTGTGTACTGCTATAGGCTGTGCACTGAGCCACATTAAGGTGTGTTTCTGTGTATGTGTGTGCGGGTATAGGCTATGCATTGACTCACATTGAACCATGTGTTTGTATGTGCTAGTATACACTGTTCATTGAGTCTCAGTGAGCCATGGTTGTGTGTGTCTGTTTACTTGTATGGGCTTGGCGTTGAGTCACAGTGAGGTGTGTGTGTGTGTGTGTCTGTGTGGTGGTATAAACTGCATTGAGTCACACGGCGGTGTGTGTGAGAGTGTGTGTGTGTGCAGGTACAGGCTGGTATTGAATCACAGTGAGCCATGTGCGTGCGTGTGTGTGTGAGTGTGCTGGAATAGGCAGAGCATTGAGTCTCAGGTGTGTGTATGTGTGTGTGTATGCTGGTATGGTCTCTGCATTGATTCACTAAGGTGTGTTGTGTGTGTATGTACATAGAGCTGAAGACTGTACACTGATTCACAGTGAGCTGTGTGTGTATGTGTGTGTGTGTGATGGTATGGGCTTTGCATTGAGTCACTGAGGGGTGTGTCTGTGTGTGTACACCTGGAACTAGAGACTGTGCACTGATTCACAATGAGCCATGTGTGAATGTGTGTATGTGATAGTATAGGGTGTGCATAGAGTCACAAAGAGCCGTGCATATGTGTCTTTGCATGGGTGTTGTGGTATAGGGTCTGCATTGTGTCACAGTGACTGTGCGTGTGTGTGTGTGTGTTTGTGATGGTATAGTATGTGCATTGAATCAGAGAGAGCCATGCATGTGTCTCTGTGTGTGTGTGCTGGCATAGGCATTACATTGAGTCACAGTGAGCCATGTGTTTGTATGCTGGTGTAGACTCTGCATTGAGTCACAGTAAGCCTTGTGTGTGTGCCAGTACAGGTTGTGCATTGAGTCAGTGAGTCATATATGTGTGTGTGTTTGTGTGTGTGTGTGCTGGTTTAGACAGTGCATTGAATCCAATGAGCCGTGTATGTTTGTGTGTGTGTGTGTGTGTGCTGTTAGGTAATGTGCATTGAGTCACAGTAGCTCTGTGTGTGTTTTTGAATACCTCTGGGCTGGCATAGGCTGAGAATTGAGTCACAGTGTGGTGTGTGTGTGAGTGTTCATGTGTGTGCAAGTATAGGGTGGGCATTGAAGCACAGTGAGCTGTGTGTGTTTGTGTGTGTGCTGATATAGGGTGCACATTCAGTTACAGTGAGCCGTGTGTGTATGTGAGTGTGCTTGTAGAAGCTGCACACTGGTTAACAGTGAGGTGTGTATGAGTGTGTGTGAGTGCTGTTACATACTGGGCATTCAGTCACAGTTTGTTGTGTGTGTGTGTGCATGCATGTGTGCTTTTATAGGTTGTGCCTTGATTCACATTGAACTGTGAGTGTGGGTGTGTGGGTGTCTGCTGGTATATATTTTGCATTGTTTCACAATGAGCTGTGTGTGTGTGTGTGTGTTCTGGTATAAGATGTACATTGAGATACAGTGATCCGTGCATGTGTGTGGCTGTGTCTGTGTGTGTGTGCTGCTAGAGGCTGGGCATTGTGTAACACTGAGCCATGTGTTTCTGTGTGTCACTCTATAGACTGTGCATTGAGTCTGTGTGTGTGCATGCATGTGTGCTGGTATAGGCTATGCATTGATTCACATTGAGTTTGTGTGTGGTTGTGCATGTTGTGTGGCTATATGTTTTGCATTGATTCACTGTGAGCTGTGTGTGTGTGATTGTGCATGTGTGTGAACATATAGGCTGGACATTGAGTCACAGTGAGGTGTGTGTGTGAGTTTGTGTTTATGTGCAGTGGTAAAAGCCACTCAATGAGAAACAGTGATGTTTGTGTCTGATAGTGTGTGTCTTTTCAGGTTTATGCTGGGCATTGAGTCACAGTGAGCCATGTGTGTGTGTGCATGTGTGTGTTTGTGTGCTGGTATAGGCTGTGCATTGAGTCACAGTGAGGTGTGTATGTCTGTTCCGGTGTACACTGGGCATTGAGTCTCAGATTTGTATGTCTGTGTGTGTGTGCTGAGATAGGCTGTGCATTGAGTCACAGTGACATGTGTGTCAGTGTCTGTGTGAGTGTGTAATAGTATAGCTTGTGTGTTCAGACACAGTGAGGTTTGAGTGTGAGTGTGTGTGTGCTCTTAGAGACTGTGGATTGAGTATCAGTGAGCCATGTTTGTTTTTGTGTGTGTGCATGCATGTGTTCTGTTATAAGCTGTGCACTGAGTCACATTGCCGTATTTTTGTGTGTGTGTGGGTATGCCTGTTGATATAGGCTATGCATTGAGTCACAGTGCTCCGTTAGTGTCTGTGAGGGTTTGTTGGTATAGGCTGTGCACAGGGTCCCAGTGAGCCATCTGTGTGTGTGTGTCTGTGCAAATATGGACAGTGCATTGAGTCACAGTGAGTCATGTGTGTCTCTGGGTGTGTGTGTGTCCACATGTGCTGTGTTCGGTTGTGTGTTTTGTCACAGTAAGCCATGTGTGATTATGTGCTGGTACAGACTGTGAACTGAGTCATGGCCATGTGTGTGTGTGTGTGTGTGTGTGTGTATGCATGCAGACATAGGCTATGCATTGACTCATAGTGAGCTGTTTATGTGTTTGTGATGGTATAGGCTGTCAATTGATTCACAGTGAGCTGTTTGCGTGTGCATGTGCTGATATAGTTTGAGCATTGAGTCACAGTTTGGCTGTGAGTTTGTTTTGCCGGTACAAGATGTACACCGAGTTACAGTGAGCCGTGGGTGTCTATGGCTTTGTGTGTATGTGTATGCCTATATAGGTGGTGCAGTAGGTCACAGTGAGCTGTGAGTGTGGGTGTGATGCTAGTATAGACTGTGAACTGAGTCACAGAGAACCGTGTGTGTGTGTGTGTGTGTGTTGTTTGCTTCAAGTTAATGTGCATTGAGTCACAGTGAGCTCTGTGTGTGTTTGTGAATACCTCTGGGCTGGTATAGGCTGAGCATTGAGTCACAGTGAGGTGTGTTGTGAGTGTGCATGTGTGTGCAAGTATAGGCTGGGCATTGAATCACAGTGAGCTGTGTGTTTTCGTGTGTGTGCAGGTATAGGCTGCGCATTCAGTCACAGTGAGCCGTGTGTATGTGTGAGTGCTCTTGTAGAAGCTGAACATTGAATCACAGTGAGTTGTGTGTGTGATTGTGTGTGTGGGTGCTGTTCCATTCTGTGCATTCTCTCACAGTTAGCCATGTGTGTGTGTGTGTGCATTTGTGTGTGATTTTATAAGCTGTGCATTTATTCACATTGAACTGTGTGTGTGGGTGTGTGCTGGTGTATGCTTTGCATTTTTCACAGTCATCTGGGGGTATGTGTGTCTGTGTGTTGTGCTACAGGCTGAGCATTGTGTCACAGTGAAGTGTGTTTGTGGGAGTGTGCATGTGTCTGCATCTAAAGGCTGGCTATTAGTCACAGTGTGCCTTGTGTGTTTGTGTATGTTTCTGTACTGGTATAGGCTGTGCATTCATTCACAGTGAGGTGTGTTTGTGTGTCTGTCCTGGCGTGGGCTGGTTATTGGGTGACAGTGAGTCATGTGTGTGTGTGTGCTTGTAAAGTCTGTGAACTGAGTCATGGCCGTGTTTGTGTGTGTGAATGCTGGTATAGTTTATGCATTGACACATAGTGATACACGTGTGTGTTTCGTGATGGTATAAGCCATGCACTGAGTGTGAGTGAGCTGTTTTCATGTGTGCATGCTGGTATATTCTGAACTTTGAGTCACAGTGTGGTGTGTGGCCGTGTATGTGTGTGTGTGTGTGTGTGTTCCGGTATAAGATGTACATTGAGATACAGTGAGCCGTGCATATGTGTGGCTGTGTGTGTGGGTGTGTGTGTGTGCTGCTAGAGGCTGAGCATTGTGTAACACGGAGCCATGGGTGTGTTGTGTGTTGGTGGGCTTTCATTGATTCAATGGGTGTGTGTGTCTGTGTTTGTTGTGCTAAAGACTGCATTGAGTCACAGTGAGTCGTGTGTGTGTGTGCTGGTATAGACGATTGATTGAGTCACGGTCAGCCATGTGTGTGTGCATGTTGGTATGTGTGTGTGTTCTTCTATAGGTTGTGCATTGAGTCACAGTGAACCCTGTATCTGTGCAGGTGTGTATGTGTGCTGCTGGGATAGGCTGTGCATTGAGTCACACTGAGGTGTGTGTGTATGCTTGTGTGTTTTGGTATACATTGTACATTGAGTCACAGTGCTGTGTGTTTGTGTGCACGCTGGTATAGTCTGTGCATTGAGTCACAGTTATGTGTGTGTGTCTGCGTGTTCTGGTATAGGCTGACCATTGTGTCACATTGAGGTGTGTGTGTGTGCTGGCATAGGCTGCACTTTTTGTCACAGTGAGGTGTGTGTGTGTGTATGTGTAGGTACAGGCTGTGCATTGAGTCACAGTGTGGGGTGTGTGTGTGATGTTATATGCTGTGCACTAGGACACAGTGAGCCATGTGTGTGTGCTGGTATAATCTGAGCATTGAGTCACAGTGTGGTGTGGTGTGTGTGCCTTTGCTGGTATGGACTGTGCATTGAATCCCAGCCCTGTGTTAGTGTTTGTGTATTTGGTGCTGTAGAGTCTGCATGAGTCACAGTAAGGTGTGTGTGTGTGCTGCTATAGGCTGAGAATTGAGTCACACCTAGGTGAGTGTATGTGTATGTGTATGCTGATAAGGGATTTGCATTGAATCAGTGAGCAGTGTGTGTGTGTGTACTGCTATAGGCTGTGCACTGAGCCACATTAAGGTGTGTTTCTGTGTATGTGTGTGCGGGTATAGGCTATGCATTGACTCACATTGAGCCATGTGTTTGTATGTGCTAGTATACACTGTCCATTGAGTCTCAGTGAGCCATGGTTGTGTGTGTCTGTTTACTTGTATGGGCTTGGCATTGAGTCACAGTGAGGTGTGTGTGTGTGTCTGTGTTTCTGTGTGGTGGTATAAGCTGCATTGAGTCACACGGCGGTGTGTGTGAGAGTGTGTGTGTGTGCAGGTACAGGCTGGTATTGAATCACAGTGAGCTGTGTGTGTGTGTGTGTGTGTGTGTGCTGCAATAGGCAGAGCATTGAGTCTCAGGTGTGTGTATGTGTGTGTGTATGCTGGTATGGTCTCTGCATTGATTCACTAAGGTGTGTTGTGTGTGCATGTACATGGAGCTGAAGACCGTATACTGATTCACAGTGAGCTGTGTGTGTATGTGTGTGTGTGTGTGATGGTATGGGCTTTTCATTGAATCACTGAGGTGTGTGTCTGTGTGTGTATACCTGGAACTACAGACTGTGCACTGATTCACAACGAGCCATGTGTGAATGTGTGTATGTGATAGTATAGGGTGTGCATAGAGTCACAAAGAGCCGTGCATATGTGTCTTTGCATGGGTGTTGTGATATAGGCTGTGTACTGTGTCACAGTGACTGTGCGTGTGTGTGTGTGTTTGTGTTTGTGATGGTATAGTGCGTGCATTGAATAAGAGAGAGCCATGCATGTGTCTCTGTGTGTGTGTGCTGGCATAGGCATTACATTGAGTCACAGTGAGCCATGTGTTTGTATGCTGGTGTAGACTCTGCATTGAGTCACAGTAAGCCTTGTGTGTGTGCCAGTACAGGCTATGCATTGAGTCAGTGAGTCATATATGTGTGTGTGTGTGTGTGTGTGTGCTGGTATATGCAGTGCATTGAGTCCAAGAGAGCCGTGTATGTTTGTGTGTGTGTGTGTGTGTGCTGCTATAGGTGGTTCCCTGAGTCACAGTCAGTTATGTGTGAGTGTGTGTTTGTGTGTTCTTGTATAGGCTGTGCATTGATCCACAGTGAGTCATGTGTGTATGCTGGTATAGGAGGTGCATTGAGTCACAGTGATGGTTGTGTTTGTGTGTGTGTGTGCTGCAGTAGGCTGTGAATTGAGTCACAGAAGGTGGGTCTTTGTGTGTGTATGTGCAGGTACAGGCTGCGGTTTGAGTCAGAGAGATGGGTGTCTCTGTGTGGTGTAATAGGCTGTGCATTGAATCACAGCGAGCCGTATTTTTGTGTGTATGTGTATTTTTGTATGTGTGTGTGTGTGTGATGGTACAGGTTGAACACTGAGTCACTGAGGTGTGCATGTGTGTATGTGGTGCTACAGACTCGTCGTTAGGTCAAACTGAGACATATGTGTGTGTATGTGTGTGTGTGTGTACAGTTATTGGCTCTGCATTGAGTCATGGTGAACCATGTGTGTGTGGGGAGCTGGTATAGTCACAGCACTGAGTCACAGTTAAATGTGTAGGAGATGTGTGTGCATGTGTGTGTGTATTTGCTGGTGTATACTGTGCATTGAGTCACAGTTAGTAGTGCAGTGTGTGTGTGTCTGTGATGGTGTGGACTGTGTTTTTATCCACTTTGACATGAACGAGTGTGTGTGTGTGTATCTGTGTGTGTGTGTGTGTGCTAGCACTGAATGACCATTGAGACAGAGTGGGCTCTGTGTGTGTCTGTGTGTGTGCTGGTATAGACTCTGTATTGATTCACCGTGAGCTGTGTGTTTAAGTGTTTGCTCGTATAGGCAGTGCATTGCGTCTCAGTGAGGTGTTTCTGTGTGTGTGTGCTGGTACAGAAAGCTTTTTCAGTCACAGTCAGGTGTGTGTGTGTGTGCATGTGATTTTGTGTGCTGGTATGGGCTTTATTGTGCTGGTATGGGTTTTATTGAATCATGGGTGTGTGTGTGAGTGCGTGGTGATACAGACTTCATTGAGTCACAGCGAGCTGTGTGTGTGTGTCCTGGTATAGGCGATTGACTGACTACCAGTGAGCCATGTGTGAGTGCGTGCTGGTGTGTGTGTGTGTTCTTGTATAGGCTGTGCGTTGATTCACAGTGAGCCAAGTGTGTATGCTGTCATAGGAGGTGCATTGAGTCACAGTGATGGTTGTGTTTGTGTGTGTGTGTTTGTGCTGCAGTAGGCTGTGAATTGAGTACCAGAAGGTGGTTCTTTGTGTGTGTATGTGCAGGTACAGGCTGCGGTTTGAGTCAGAGTGATGGGTGTCTCTGTGTGGTGTTATAGGCTGTGCATTGAATCACAGCGAGCCGTATCTGTGGGTGTATGTGTATTTGTGTATGCGTGTGTGTGTGTGATGTTACAGGCTGATCATTGAGTCTCTGAGGTGTGGATGTGTGTATGTGGTGCTACAGACAGTTTGTTAGGTCAAACTGAGCAATATGTGTGTGTATGTGTGTGTGTGTGTACAGTAATTGGCTGTGCACTGAGTCACAGTGAACCATGTGTGTGTGGGGAGCTGGTATAGTCACAGCACTGAGTCACAGTTAAATGTGTGGGAGGTGTGTGTGTGTGTGTGTGTGTGTATTTGCTGGTGTAGACTGTGCATTGAGTCACAGTGAGTAGTGCAGTGTGTGTGTGTCTGTGATGGTGTGGACTGTGGTTTTATCCACTTTGACCTGAACGAGTGTGTGTGTTTGTGTGTGTGTGTGTGCTGACACTGGATGACCATTGAGACAGAGTGGGCTGTGTGTGTGTGTGTGTCTGTGTGTGCACTGGTATAGACTCTGTATTGAGTCACTGTGAGCTTTGTGTGTATGTGTGTGCTCGTATAGGCTGTGCATTGAGTCACAGTGAGGTGTTTGTGTGTTGTGTGCTGGTACAGGAAGCGTTTTCAGTCACAGTCTCGTGTGTGTGTGTGTGCATGTGTGTTTGTGTGCTGGTATAGGCTTTATTGTGTTGGTATGGGGTTTATTGACTCATGGGTTTGTGTGTGAGTGTGTGGTGATACAGACTGCATTGAGTCACAGTGAGCTGTGTGTGTGTGTGCTGGTATATGCGATTGTTTCAGTACCATTGAGCCAGGTGTGAGTGCGTGTTGGTGTGTTTGTGTGTACTGGTATAGACTGTGCATTGAGTCACAGTGAGGCCTGCATCTGTGCATGTCTGTGTGTGTGTGTGTGTGTGTGCAGTTATATATTGATTCACTGTGCCATGTGAGTGTGTGTACACGCTGGTATACGTTGTGCATTGAGTCAGAGTGAGAGGTGTGTGTGTCCGTGTGTTCTGGTATAGGCTGACAATTGAGGCACACTGAGGTGTGTGTGCACATGTGTGTGTGTGTGTGCTGGTACAGTCTACACATTGAGTCATATTGAGTTGTTTGTGTGTGTATGTGCAGGGAGAGGCGCCACTTTGAGTCACAGTGAGGTGTATGTGTGTGATGTTATACGTTATGCACTGATTCATAGGGAGGTTTGTGTGTGTGTGTGTGTGCACTTTCTGGTATAGGATTTGCATTGAATCACACTGAGCTGTGTTTTTGAGTGTCAGTTTGTGTGCGTGTGTGGAGGTATGGGCTGTGGATTGACTCACAGTTTGCCGTATGTGCTTCTCTGTGTGTGTATGTCTGCTAGCATATCCGGTGCACTGAGTCACATGGAGCCGTGTGTGTGTGTGTGTGTGTGTGTCCTGGTATAGTGTGCATTGATTCACAGTCAGCCATGTGTTTGTGTGTGTGAGTGCACTGGTATAGGATGTGCAGTGAGTCAGAGTGATGTGTGTGTGTGTCTGCGTGTTCTGATATTGGCTGACCATTGTGTCAGATTGAGGTGTGTGTGTGTGTGTGCTGGTATAGGCTGCACTTTTTGTCACAGTGAGGTGTGTGTGTGTGTATGTGTAGGTACAGGTTGTGCATTGAGTCACAGTGTGGGGGGTGTGTGTGTGTGTGATGTTATATTCTGTGCACTAGGACACAGTGAGCCGTGTGTGTGTGCTGGTATAATCTGAGCATTGAGTCACAGTGTGGTGTGGTGTGTGTGCCTTTGCTGGTATGGACTGTGCATTGAATCCAAGCCATGTGTTAGTGTTTGTGTATTTGGTGTTGTACAGTCTGCATGAGTCACAGTAAGATGTGTGTGTGTGCTGCTATTGGCTGAGAATTGAGTCACACCTAGGTGAGTGTATGTGTATGCTGATATGGGATTTGAATTGAATCACTGAGCAGTGTGTGTGTGTGTGTGTACTGCTATAGGCTGTGCACTGAGCAACATTAAGGTGTGTTTCTGTGTATGTGTGTGCGGGTATAGGCTATGCATTGACTCACATTGAACCATGTGTTTGTATGTGCTAGTATACACTGTTCATTGAGTCTCAGTGAGCCATGGTTGTGTGTGTCTGTTTACTTGTATGGGCTTGGCGTTGAGTCACAGTGAGGTGTGTGTGTGTGTGTGTGTGTCTGTGTGGTGGTATAAACTGCATTGAGTCACACGGCGGTGTGTGTGAGAGTGTGTGTGTGTGCAGGTACAGGCTGGTATTGAATCACAGTGAGCCATGTGCGTGCGTGTGTGTGTGAGTGTGCTGGAATAGGCAGAGCATTGAGTCTCAGGTGTGTGTATGTGTGTGTGTATGCTGGTATGGTCTCTGCATTGATTCACTAAGGTGTGTTGTGTGTGTATGTACATAGAGCTGAAGACTGTACACTGATTCACAGTGAGCTGTGTGTGTATGTGTGTGTGTGTGTGATGGTATGGGCTTGGCATTGAGTCACTGAGGGGTGTGTCTGTGTGTGTACACCTGGAACTACAGACTGTGCACTGATTCACAATGAGCCATGTGTTAATGTGTGTATGTGATAGTATAGGGTGTGCATAGAGTCACAAAGAGCCGTGCATATGTGTCTTTGCATGGGTGTTGTGGTATAGGGTCTGCATTGTGTCACAGTGACTGTGCGTGTGTGTGTGTGTGTTTGTGATGGTATAGTACGTGCATTGAATCAGAGAGAGCCATGCATGTGTCTCTGTGTGTGTGTGCTGGCATAGGCATTACATTGAGTCACAGTGAGCCATGTGTTTGTATGCTGGTGTAGACTCTGCATTGAGTCACAGTAAGCCTTGTGTGTGTGCCAGTACAGGCTATGCATTGAGTCAGTGAGTCATATATGTGTGTGTGTGTGTGTGTGCTAGTATATGCTGTGCATTGAATCCAAGAGAGCCGTGTATGTTTGTGTGTGTGTGTGTGTGTGCTGCTATAGGTGGTTCCCTGAGTCACAGTCAGTTATGTGTGAGTGTGTGTTTGTGTGTTCTTGTATAGGCTGTGCAGTGATCCACAGTGAGCCATGTGTGTATGCTGGTATAGGAGGTGCATTGAGTCACAGTGATGGTTGTGTTTGTGTGTGCTGCAGTAGGCTGTGAATTGAGTCACAGAAGGTGGGTCTTTGTGTGTGTATGTGCAGGTACAGGCTGCGGTTTGAGTCAGAGAGATGGGTGTCTCTGTGTGGTGTAATAGGCTGTGCATTGAATCACAGCGAGCCGTATTTTTGTGTGTGTGTGTATTTTTGTATGTGTGTGTGTGTGTGATGGTACAGGTTGAACACTGAGTCACTGAGGTGTGCATGTGTGTATGTGGTGCTACAGACTCATCGTTAGGTCAAACTGAGACATATGTGTGTGTATGTGTGTGTGTGTGTACAGTTATTGGCTCTGCATTGAGTCATGGTGAACCATGTGTGTGTGGGGAGCTGGTATAGTCACAGCACTGAGTCACAGTTAAATGTGTAGGAGATGTGTGTGCATGTGTGTGTGTATTTGCTGGTGTATACTGTGCATTGAGTCACAGTTAGTAGTGCAGTGTGTGTGTGTCTGTGATGGTGTGGACTGTGTTTTTATCCACTTTGACATGAACGAGTGTGTGTGTGTGTATCTGTGTGTGTGTGAGTGTGTGCTAGCACTGAATGACCATTGAGACAGAGTGGGCTCTGTGTGTGTCTGTGTGTGTGCTGGTATAGACTCTGTATTGATTCACTGTGAGCTGTGTGTTTAAGTGTTTGCTCGTATAGGCAGTGCATTGCGTCTCAGTGAGGTGTTTCTGTGTGTGTGTGCTGGTACAGAAAGCTTTTTCAGTCACAGTCAGGTGTGTGTGTGTGTGCATGTGATTTTGTGTGCTGGTATGGGCTTTATTGTGCTGGTATGGGTTTTATTGAATCATGGGTGTGTGTGTGAGTGCGTGGTGATACAGACTTCATTGAGTCACAGCGAGCTGTGTGTGTGTGTCCTGGTATAGGCGATTGACTGACTACCAGTGAGCCATGTGTGAGTGCGTGTTGGTGTGTGTGTGTGTTCTTGTATAGGCTGTGCATTGATTCACAGTGAGCCAAGTGTGTATGCTGTCATAGGAGGTGCATTGAGTCACAGTGATGGTTGTGTTTGTGTGTGTGTGTTTGTGCTGCAGTAGGCTGTGAATTGAGTACCAGAAGGTGGTTCTTTGTGTGTGTATGTGCAGGTACAGGCTGCGGTTTGAGTCAGAGTGATGGGTGTCTCTGTGTGGTGTTATAGGCTGTGCATTGAATCACAGCGAGCCGTATCTGTGGGTGTATGTGTATTTGTGTATGCGTGTGTGTGTGTGATGTTACAGGCTGATCATTGAGTCTCTGAGGTGTGGATGTGTGTATGTGGTGCTACAGACAGTTTGTTAGGTCAAACTGAGCAATATGTGTGTGTATGTGTGTGTGTGTGTACAGTAATTGGCTGTGCACTGAGTCACAGTGAACCATGTGTGTGTGGGGAGCTGGTATAGTCACAGCACTGAGTCACAGTTAAATGTGTGGGAGGTGTGTGTGTGTGTGTGTGTGTGTGTATTTGCTGGTGTAGACTGTGCATTGAGTCACAGTGAGTAGTGCAGTGTGTGTGTGTCTGTGATGGTGTGGACTGTGGTTTTATCCACTTTGACCTGAACGAGTGTGTGTGTTTGTGTGTGTGTGTGTGTGTGTGCTGACACTGGATGACCATTGAGACAGAGTGGGCTGTGTGTGTGTGTGTGTCTGTGTGTGCACTGGTATAGACTCTGTATTGAGTCACTGTGAGCTTTGTGTGTATGTGTGTGCTCGTATAGGCTGTGCATTGAGTCACAGTGAGGTGTTTGTGTGTTGTGTGCTGGTACAGGAAGCATTTTCAGTCACAGTCTCGTGTGTGTGTGTGTGCATGTGTGTTTGTGTGCTGGTATAGGCTTTATTGTGTTGGTATGGGGTTTATTGACTCATGGGTTTGTGTGTGAGTGTGTGGTGATACAGACTGCATTGAGTCACAGTGAGCTGTGTGTGTGTGTGCTGGTATATGCGATTGTTTCAGTACCATTGAGCCAGGTGTGAGTGCGTGTTGGTGTGTTTGTGTGTACTGGTATAGACTGTGCATTGAGTCACAGTGAGGCCTGCATCTGTGCATGTCTGTGTGTGTGTGTGTGTGTGTGTGTGCAGTTATATATTGATTCACTGTGCCATGTGAGTGTGTGTACACGCTGGTATACGTTGTGCATTGAGTCAGAGTGAGAGGTGTGTGTGTCCGTGTGTTCTGGTATAGGCTGACAATTGAGGCACACTGAGGTGTGTGTGCACATGTGTGTGTGTGTGTGCTGGTACAGTCTACACATTGAGTCATATTGAGTTGTTTGTGTGTGTATGTGCAGGGAGAGGCACCACTTTGAGTCACAGTGAGGTGTACGTGTGTGATGTTATACGTTATGCACTGATTCATAGGGAGGTTTTTGTGTGTGTGTGTGTGCACTTTCTGGTATAGGATTTGCATTGAATCACACTGAGCTGTGTTTTTGAGTGTCAGTTTGTGTGCGTGTGTGGAGGTATGGGCTGTGGATTGACTCACAGTTTGCCGTATGTGCTTCTCTGTGTGTGTATGTCTGCTAGCATATCCGGTGCACTGAGTCACATGGAGCCGTGTGTGTGTGTGTGTGTGTGTGTTCTGGTATAGTGTGCATTGATTCACAGTCAGCCATGTGTTTGTGTGTGTGAGTGTGAGTGCACTGGTATAGGATGTGCAGTGAGGCAGAGTGATGTGTGTGTGTGTCTGCGTGTTCTGATATTGGCTGACCATTGTGTCAGATTGAGGTGTGTGTGTGTGTGTGCTGGTATAGGCTGCACTTTTTGTCACAGTGAGGTGTGTGTGTGTGTATGTGTAGGTACAGGTTGTGCATTGAGTCACAGTGTGGGGGGTGTGTGTGTGTGTGTGATGTTATATTCTGTGCACTAGGACACAGTGAGCCGTGTGTGTGTGCTGGTATAATCTGAGCATTGAGTCACAGTGTGGTGTGGTGTGTGTGCCTTTGCTGGTATGGACTGTGCATTGAATCCAAGCCATGTGTTAGTGTTTGTGTATTTGGTGTTGTACAGTCTGCATGAGTCACAGTAAGATGTGTGTGTGTGCTGCTATTGGCTGAGAATTGAGTCACACCTAGGTGAGTGTATGTGTATGCTGATATGGGATTTGCATTGAATCAGTGAGCAGTGTGTGTGTGTGTGTGTACTGCTATAGGCTGTGCACTGAGCCACATTAAGGTGTGTTTCTGTGTATGTGTGTGCGGGTATAGGCTATGCATTGACTCACATTGAACCATGTGTTTGTATGTGCTAGTATACACTGTTCATTGAGTCTCAGTGAGCCATGGTTGTGTGTGTCTGTTTACTTGTATGGGCTTGGCGTTGAGTCACAGTGAGGTGTGTGTGTGTGTGTGTCTGTGTGGTGGTATAAACTGCATTGAGTCACACGGCGGTGTGTGTGAGAGTGTGTGTGTGTGCAGGTACAGGCTGGTATTGAATCACAGTGAGCCATGTGCGTGCGTGTGTGTGTGAGTGTGCTGGAATAGGCAGAGCATTGAGTCTCAGGTGTGTGTATGTGTGTGTGTATGCTGGTATGGTCTCTGCATTGATTCACTAAGGTGTGTTGTGTGTGTATGTACATAGAGCTGAAGACTGTACACTGATTCACAGTGAGCTGTGTGTGTATGTGTGTGTGTGTGATGGTATGGGCTTTGCATTGAGTCACTGAGGGGTGTGTCTGTGTGTGTACACCTGGAACTAGAGACTGTGCACTGATTCACAATGAGCCATGTGTGAATGTGTGTATGTGATAGTATAGGGTGTGCATAGAGTCACAAAGAGCCGTGCATATGTGTCTTTGCATGGGTGTTGTGGTATAGGGTCTGCATTGTGTCACAGTGACTGTGCGTGTGTGTGTGTGTGTTTGTGATGGTATAGTATGTGCATTGAATCAGAGAGAGCCATGCATGTGTCTCTGTGTGTGTGTGCTGGCATAGGCATTACATTGAGTCACAGTGAGCCATGTGTTTGTATGCTGGTGTAGACTCTGCATTGAGTCACAGTAAGCCTTGTGTGTGTGCCAGTACAGGTTGTGCATTGAGTCAGTGAGTCATATATGTGTGTGTGTTTGTGTGTGTGTGTGCTGGTTTAGACAGTGCATTGAATCCAATGAGCCGTGTATGTTTGTGTGTGTGTGTGTGTGTGCTGTTAGGTAATGTGCATTGAGTCACAGTAGCTCTGTGTGTGTTTTTGAATACCTCTGGGCTGGCATAGGCTGAGAATTGAGTCACAGTGTGGTGTGTGTGTGAGTGTTCATGTGTGTGCAAGTATAGGGTGGGCATTGAAGCACAGTGAGCTGTGTGTGTTTGTGTGTGTGCTGATATAGGGTGCACATTCAGTTACAGTGAGCCGTGTGTGTATGTGAGTGTGCTTGTAGAAGCTGCACACTGGTTAACAGTGAGGTGTGTATGAGTGTGTGTGAGTGCTGTTACATACTGGGCATTCAGTCACAGTTTGTTGTGTGTGTGTGTGCATGCATGTGTGCTTTTATAGGTTGTGCCTTGATTCACATTGAACTGTGAGTGTGGGTGTGTGGGTGTCTGCTGGTATATATTTTGCATTGTTTCACAATGAGCTGTGTGTGTGTGTGTGTGTTCTGGTATAAGATGTACATTGAGATACAGTGATCCGTGCATGTGTGTGGCTGTGTCTGTGTGTGTGTGCTGCTAGAGGCTGGGCATTGTGTAACACTGAGCCATGTGTTTCTGTGTGTCACTCTATAGACTGTGCATTGAGTCTGTGTGTGTGCATGCATGTGTGCTGGTATAGGCTATGCATTGATTCACATTGAGTTTGTGTGTGGTTGTGCATGTTGTGTGGCTATATGTTTTGCATTGATTCACTGTGAGCTGTGTGTGTGTGATTGTGCATGTGTGTGAACATATAGGCTGGACATTGAGTCACAGTGAGGTGTGTGTGTGAGTTTGTGTTTATGTGCAGTGGTAAAAGCCACTCAATGAGAAACAGTGATGTTTGTGTCTGATAGTGTGTGTCTTTTCAGGTTTATGCTGGGCATTGAGTCACAGTGAGCCATGTGTGTGTGTGCATGTGTGTGTTTGTGTGCTGGTATAGGCTGTGCATTGAGTCACAGTGAGGTGTGTATGTCTGTTCCGGTGTACACTGGGCATTGAGTCTCAGATTTGTATGTCTGTGTGTGTGTGCTGAGATAGGCTGTGCATTGAGTCACAGTGACATGTGTGTCAGTGTCTGTGTGAGTGTGTAATAGTATAGCTTGTGTGTTCAGACACAGTGAGGTTTGAGTGTGAGTGTGTGTGTGCTCTTAGAGACTGTGGATTGAGTATCAGTGAGCCATGTTTGTTTTTGTGTGTGTGCATGCATGTGTTCTGTTATAAGCTGTGCACTGAGTCACATTGCCGTATTTTTGTGTGTGTGTGGGTATGCCTGTTGATATAGGCTATGCATTGAGTCACAGTGCTCCGTTAGTGTCTGTGAGGGTTTGTTGGTATAGGCTGTGCACAGGGTCCCAGTGAGCCATCTGTGTGTGTGTGTCTGTGCAAATATGGACAGTGCATTGAGTCACAGTGAGTCATGTGTGTCTCTGGGTGTGTGTGTGTCCACATGTGCTGTGTTCGGTTGTGTGTTTTGTCACAGTAAGCCATGTGTGATTATGTGCTGGTACAGACTGTGAACTGAGTCATGGCCATGTGTGTGTGTGTGTGTGTGTGTGTGTATGCATGCAGACATAGGCTATGCATTGACTCATAGTGAGCTGTTTATGTGTTTGTGATGGTATAGGCTGTCAATTGATTCACAGTGAGCTGTTTGCGTGTGCATGTGCTGATATAGTTTGAGCATTGAGTCACAGTTTGGCTGTGAGTTTGTTTTGCCGGTACAAGATGTACACCGAGTTACAGTGAGCCGTGGGTGTCTATGGCTTTGTGTGTATGTGTATGCCTATATAGGTGGTGCAGTAGGTCACAGTGAGCTGTGAGTGTGGGTGTGATGCTAGTATAGACTGTGAACTGAGTCACAGAGAACCGTGTGTGTGTGTGTGTGTGTGTTGTTTGCTTCAAGTTAATGTGCATTGAGTCACAGTGAGCTCTGTGTGTGTTTGTGAATACCTCTGGGCTGGTATAGGCTGAGCATTGAGTCACAGTGAGGTGTGTTGTGAGTGTGCATGTGTGTGCAAGTATAGGCTGGGCATTGAATCACAGTGAGCTGTGTGTTTTCGTGTGTGTGCAGGTATAGGCTGCGCATTCAGTCACAGTGAGCCGTGTGTATGTGTGAGTGCTCTTGTAGAAGCTGAACATTGAATCACAGTGAGTTGTGTGTGTGATTGTGTGTGTGGGTGCTGTTCCATTCTGTGCATTCTCTCACAGTTAGCCATGTGTGTGTGTGTGTGCATTTGTGTGTGATTTTATAAGCTGTGCATTTATTCACATTGAACTGTGTGTGTGGGTGTGTGCTGGTGTATGCTTTGCATTTTTCACAGTCATCTGGGGGTATGTGTGTCTGTGTGTTGTGCTACAGGCTGAGCATTGTGTCACAGTGAAGTGTGTTTGTGGGAGTGTGCATGTGTCTGCATCTAAAGGCTGGCTATTAGTCACAGTGTGCCTTGTGTGTTTGTGTATGTTTCTGTACTGGTATAGGCTGTGCATTCATTCACAGTGAGGTGTGTTTGTGTGTCTGTCCTGGCGTGGGCTGGTTATTGGGTGACAGTGAGTCATGTGTGTGTGTGTGCTTGTAAAGTCTGTGAACTGAGTCATGGCCGTGTTTGTGTGTGTGAATGCTGGTATAGTTTATGCATTGACACATAGTGATACACGTGTGTGTTTCGTGATGGTATAAGCCATGCACTGAGTGTGAGTGAGCTGTTTTCATGTGTGCATGCTGGTATATTCTGAACTTTGAGTCACAGTGTGGTGTGTGGCCGTGTATGTGTGTGTGTGTGTGTGTGTTCCGGTATAAGATGTACATTGAGATACAGTGAGCCGTGCATATGTGTGGCTGTGTGTGTGGGTGTGTGTGTGTGCTGCTAGAGGCTGAGCATTGTGTAACACGGAGCCATGGGTGTGTTGTGTGTTGGTGGGCTTTCATTGATTCAATGGGTGTGTGTGTCTGTGTTTGTTGTGCTAAAGACTGCATTGAGTCACAGTGAGTCGTGTGTGTGTGTGCTGGTATAGACGATTGATTGAGTCACGGTCAGCCATGTGTGTGTGCATGTTGGTATGTGTGTGTGTTCTTCTATAGGTTGTGCATTGAGTCACAGTGAACCCTGTATCTGTGCAGGTGTGTATGTGTGGTGCTGGTATAGGCTGTGCATTGAGTCACACTGAGGTGTGTGTGTATGCTTGTGTGTTTTGGTATACATTGTACATTGAGTCACAGTGCTGTGTGTTTGTGTGCACGCTGGTATAGTCTGTGCATTGTGTCACAGTGATGTGTGTGTGTCTGCGTGTTCTGATATAGGCTGACCATTGTGTCACATTGAGGTGTGTGTGTGTGCTGGCATAGGCTGCACTTTTTGTCACAGTGAGGTGTGTGTGTGTGTATGTGTAGGTACAGGCTGTGCATTGAGTCACAGTGTGGGGTGTGTGTGTGATGTTATATGCTGAGCACTAGGACACAGTGAGCCATGTGTGTGTGCTGGTATAATCTGAGCATTGAGTCACAGTGTGGTGTGGTGTGTGTGCCTTTGCTGGTATGGACTGTGCATTGAATCCCAGCCCTGTGTTAGTGTTTGTGTATTTGGTGCTGTAGAGTCTGCATGAGTCACAGTAAGGTGTGTGTGTGTGCTGCTATAGGCTGAGAATTGAGTCACACCTAGGTGAGTGTATGTGTATGTGTATGCTGATAAGGGATTTGCATTGAATCAGTGAGCGGTGTGTGTGTGTGTACTGCTATAGGCTGTGCACTGAGCCACATTAAGGTGTGTTTCTGTGTATGTGTGTGCGGGTATAGGCTATGCATTGACTCACATTGAGCCATGTGTTTGTATGTGCTAGTATACACTGTTCATTGAGTCTCAGTGAGCCATGGTTGTGTGTGTCTGTTTACTTGTATGGGCTTGGCATTGAGTCACAGTGAGGTGTGTGTGTGTGTGTGTGTGTGTCTGTGTGGTGGTATAAGCTGCATTGAGTCACACGGCGGTGTGTGTGAGAGTGTGTGTGTGTGCAGGTACAGGCTGGTATTGAATCACAGTGAGCTGTGTGTGTGTGTGTGTGTGTGTGTGTGTGTGTGCTGCAATAGGCAGAGCATTGAGTCTCAGGTGTGTGTATGTGTGTGTGTATGCTGGTATGGTCTCTGCATTGATTCACTAAGGTGTGTTGTGTGTGTATGTACATGGAGCTGAAGACCGTATACTGATTCACAGTGAGCTGTGTGTGTATGTGTGTGTGTGTGTGATGGTATGGGCTTTTCATTGAATCACTGAGGTGTGTGTCTGTGTGTGTATACCTGGAACTACAGACTGTGCACTGATTCACAATGAGCCATGTGTGAATGTGTGTATGTCATAGTATAGGGTGTGCATAGAGTCACAAAGAGCCATGCATATGTGTCTTTGCATGGGTGTTGTGATATAGGCTGTGTACTGTGGCACAGTGACTGTGCATGTGTGTGTGTGTTTGTGTTTGTGATGGTATAGTGCGTGCATTGAATAAGAGAGAGCCATGCATGTGTCTCTGTGTGTGTGTGCTGGCATAGGCATTACATTGAGTCACAGTGAGCTATGTGTTTGTATGCTGGTGTAGACTCTGCATTGAGTCACAGTAAGCCTTGTGTGTGTGCCAGTACAGGCTATGCATTGAGTCAGTGAGTCATATATGTGTGTGTGTGTGTGTGTGTGCTGGTATATGCAGTGCATTGAGTCCAAGAGAGCCGTGTATGTTTGTGTGTGTGTGTGTGTGTGCTGCTATAGGTGGTTCCCTGAGTCACAGTCAGTTATGTGTGAGTGTGTGTTTGTGTGTTCTTGTATAGGCTGTGCATTGATCCACAGTGAGCCATGTGTGTATGCTGGTATAGGAGGTGCATTGAGTCACAGTGATGGTTGTGTTTGTGTGTGTGTGTGCTGCAGTAGGCTGTGAATTGAGTCACAGAAGGTGGGTCTTTGTGTGTGTATGTGCAGGTACAGGCTGCGGTTTGAGTCAGAGAGATGGGTGTCTCTGTGTGGTGTAATAGGCTGTGCATTGAATCACAGCGAGCCGTATTTTTGTGTGTATGTGTATTTTTGTATGTGTGTGTGTGTGTGATGGTACAGGTTGAACACTGAGTCACTGAGGTGTGCATGTGTGTATGTGGTGCTACAGACTCGTCGTTAGGTCAAACTGAGACATATGTGTGTGTATGTGTGTGTGTGTGTACAGTTATTGGCTCTGCATTGAGTCATGGTGAACCATGTGTGTGTGGGGAGCTGGTATAGTCACAGCACTGAGTCACAGTTAAATGTGTAGGAGATGTGTGTGCATGTGTGTGTGTATTTGCTGGTGTATACTGTGCATTGAGTCACAGTTAGTAGTGCAGTGTGTGTGTGTCTGTGATTGTGTGGACTGTGTTTTTATCCACTTTGACATGAACGAGTGTGTGTGTGTGTATCTGTGTGTGTGTGTGTGTGTGCTAGCACTGAATGACCATTGAGACAGAGTGGGCTCTGTGTGTGTCTGTGTGTGTGCTGGTATAGACTCTGTATTGATTCACTGTGAGCTGTGTGTTTAAGTGTTTGCTCGTATAGGCAGTGCATTGCGTCTCAGTGAGGTGTTTCTGTGTGTGTGTGCTGGTACAGAAAGCTTTTTCAGTCACAGTCAGGTGTGTGTGTGTGTGCATGTGATTTTGTGTGCTGGTATGGGCTTTATTGTGCTGGTATGGGTTTTATTGAATCATGGGTGTGTGTGTGAGTGCGTGGTGATACAGACTTCATTGAGTCACAGCGAGCTGTGTGTGTGTGTCCTGGTATAGGCGATTGACTGACTACCAGTGAGTCATGTGTGAGTGCATGTTGGTGTGTGTGTGTGTTCTTGTATAGGCTGTGCATTGATTCACAGTGAGCCAAGTGTGTATGCTGTCATAGGAGGTGCATTGAGTCACAGTGATGGTTGTGTTTGTGTGTGTGTGTTTGTGCTGCAGTAGGCTGTGAATTGAGTACCAGAAGGTGGTTCTTTGTGTGTGTATGTGCAGGTACAGGCTGCGGTTTGAGTCAGAGTGATGGGTGTCTCTGTGTGGTGTTATAGGCTGTGCATTGAATCACAGCGAGCCGTATCTGTGGGTGTATGTGTATTTGTGTATGCGTGTGTGTGTGTGATGTTACAGGCTGATCATTGAGTCTCTGAGGTGTGGATGTGTGTATGTGGTGCTACAGACAGTTTGTTAGGTCAAACTGAGCAATATGTGTGTGTATGTGTGTGTGTGTGTACAGTAATTGGCTGTGCACTGAGTCACAGTGAACCATGTGTGTGTGGGGAGCTGGTATAGTCACAGCACTGAGTCACAGTTAAATGTGTGGGAGGTGTGTGTGTGTGTGTGTGTGTGTATTTGCTGGTGTAGACTGTGCATTGAGTCACAGTGAGTAGTGCAGTGTGTGTGTGTCTGTGATGGTGTGGACTGTGGTTTTATCCACTTTGACCTGAACGAGTGTGTGTGTTTGTGTGTGTGTGTGTGTGCTGACACTGGATGACCATTGAGACAGAGTGGGCTGTGTGTGTGTGTGTGTCTGTGTGTGCACTGGTATAGACTCTGTATTGAGTCACTGTGAGCTTTGTGTGTATGTGTGTGCTCGTATAGGCTGTGCATTGAGTCACAGTGAGGTGTTTGTGTGTTGTGTGCTGGTACAGGAAGCATTTTCAGTCACAGTCTCGTGTGTGTGTGTGTGCATGTGTGTTTGTGTGCTGGTATAGGCTTTATTGTGTTGGTATGGGGTTTATTGACTCATGGGTTTGTGTGTGAGTGTGTGGTGATACAGACTGCATTGAGTCACAGTGAGCTGTGTGTGTGTGTGCTGGTATATGCGATTGTTTCAGTACCATTGAGCCAGGTGTGAGTGCGTGTTGGTGTGTTTGTGTGTACTGGTATAGACTGTGCATTGAGTCACAGTGAGGCCTGCATCTGTGCATGTCTGTGTGTGTGTGTGTGTGTGTGCAGTTATATATTGATTCACTGTGCCATGTGAGTGTGTGTACACGCTGGTATACGTTGTGCATTGAGTCAGAGTGAGAGGTGTGTGTGTCCGTGTGTTCTGGTATAGGCTGACAATTGAGACACACTGAGGTGTGTGTGCACATGTGTGTGTGTGTGTGCTGGTACAGTCTACACATTGAGTCATATTGAGTTGTTTGTGTGTGTATGTGCAGGGAGAGGCACCACTTTGAGTCACAGTGAGGTGTATGTGTGTGATGTTATACGTTATGCACTGATTCATAGGGAGGTTTTTGTGTGTGTGTGTGTGCACTTTCTGGTATAGGATTTGCATTGAATCACACTGAGCTGTGTTTTTGAGTGTCAGTTTGTGTGCATGTGTGGAGGTATGGGCTGTGGATTGACTCACAGTTTGCCGTATGTGCTTCTCTGTGTGTGTATGTCTGCTAGCATATCCGGTGCACTGAGTCACATGGAGCCATGTGTGTGTGTGTGTGTGTCCTGGTATAGTGTGCATTGATTCACAGTCAGCCATGTGTTTGTGTGTGTGAGTGTGAGTGCACTGGTATAGGATGTGCAGTGAGTCAGAGTGATGTGTGTGTGTGTCTGCGTGTTCTGATATTGGCTGACCATTGTGTCAGATTGAGGTGTGTGTGTGTGTGTGCTGGTATAGGCTGCACTTTTTGTCACAGTGAGGTGTGTGTGTGTGTATGTGTAGGTACAGGTTGTGCATTGAGTCACAGTGTGGGGTGTGTGTGTGTGTGTGTGATGTTATATTCTGTGCACTAGGACACAGTGAGCCGTGTGTGTGTGCTGGTATAATCTGAGCATTGAGTCACAGTGTGGTGTGGTGTGTGTGCCTTTGCTGGTATGGACTGTGCATTGAATCCCAGCCCTGTGTTAGTGTTTGTGTATTTGGTGCTGTAGAGTCTGCATGAGTCACAGTAAGGTGTGTGTGTGTGCTGCTATAGGCTGAGAATTGAGTCACACCTAGGTGAGTGTATGTGTATGTGTATGCTGATAAGGGATTTGCATTGAATCAGTGAGCGGTGTGTGTGTGTGTACTGCTATAGGCTGTGCACTGAGCCACATTAAGGTGTGTTTCTGTGTATGTGTGTGCGGGTATAGGCTATGCATTGACTCACATTGAGCCATGTGTTTGTATGTGCTAGTATACACTGTTCATTGAGTCTCAGTGAGCCATGGTTGTGTGTGTCTGTTTACTTGTATGGGCTTGGCATTGAGTCACAGTGAGGTGTGTGTGTGTGTGTGTGTGTGTGTCTGTGTGGTGGTATAAGCTGCATTGAGTCACACGGCGGTGTGTGTGAGAGTGTGTGTGTGTGCAGGTACAGGCTGGTATTGAATCACAGTGAGCTGTGTGTGTGTGTGTGTGTGTGTGTGTGTGTGTGCTGCAATAGGCAGAGCATTGAGTCTCAGGTGTGTGTATGTGTGTGTGTATGCTGGTATGGTCTCTGCATTGATTCACTAAGGTGTGTTGTGTGTGTATGTACATGGAGCTGAAGACCGTATACTGATTCACAGTGAGCTGTGTGTGTATGTGTGTGTGTGTGTGATGGTATGGGCTTTTCATTGAATCACTGAGGTGTGTGTCTGTGTGTGTATACCTGGAACTACAGACTGTGCACTGATTCACAATGAGCCATGTGTGAATGTGTGTATGTCATAGTATAGGGTGTGCATAGAGTCACAAAGAGCCATGCATATGTGTCTTTGCATGGGTGTTGTGATATAGGCTGTGTACTGTGGCACAGTGACTGTGCATGTGTGTGTGTGTTTGTGTTTGTGATGGTATAGTGCGTGCATTGAATAAGAGAGAGCCATGCATGTGTCTCTGTGTGTGTGTGCTGGCATAGGCATTACATTGAGTCACAGTGAGCTATGTGTTTGTATGCTGGTGTAGACTCTGCATTGAGTCACAGTAAGCCTTGTGTGTGTGCCAGTACAGGCTATGCATTGAGTCAGTGAGTCATATATGTGTGTGTGTGTGTGTGTGTGTGCTGGTATACACGATTGATTGAGTCACGGTCACCCATGTGTGTGTGCATGTTGGTATGTGTGTGTGTTCTTCTATAGGTTGTGCATTGAGTCACAGTGAACCCTGTATCTGTGCAGGTGTGTATGTGTGGTGCTGGTATAGGCTGTGCATTGAGTCACACTGAGGTGTGTGTGTATGCTTGTGTGTTTTGGTATACATTGTACATTGAGTCACAGTGCTGTGTGTTTGTGTGCACGCTGGTATAGTCTGTGCATTGTGTCACAGTGATGTGTGTGTGTCTGCGTGTTCTGATATAGGCTGACCATTGTGTCACATTGAGGTGTGTGTGTGTGCTGGCATAGGCTGCACTTTTTGTCACAGTGAGGTGTGTGTGTGTGTATGTGTAGGTACAGGCTGTGCATTGAGTCACAGTGTGGGGTGTGTGTGTGATGTTATATGCTGTGCACTAGGACACAGTGAGCCATGTGTGTGTGCTGGTATAATCTGAGCATTGAGTCACAGTGTGGTGTGGTGTGTGTGCCTTTGCTGGTATGGACTGTGCATTGAATCCCAGCCCTGTGTTAGTGTTTGTGTATTTGGTGCTGTAGAGTCTGCATGAGTCACAGTAAGGTGTGTGTGTGTGCTGCTATAGGCTGAGAATTGAGTCACACCTAGGTGAGTGTATGTGTATGTGTATGCTGATAAGGGATTTGCATTGAATCAGTGAGCGGTGTGTGTGTGTGTACTGCTATAGGCTGTGCACTGAGCCACATTAAGGTGTGTTTCTGTGTATGTGTGTGCGGGTATAGGCTATGCATTGACTCACATTGAGCCATGTGTTTGTATGTGCTAGTATACACTGTTCATTGAGTCTCAGTGAGCCATGGTTGTGTGTGTCTGTTTACTTGTATGGGCTTGGCATTGAGTCACAGTGAGGTGTGTGTGTGTGTGTGTGTGTGTCTGTGTGGTGGTATAAGCTGCATTGAGTCACACGGCGGTGTGTGTGAGAGTGTGTGTGTGTGCAGGTACAGGCTGGTATTGAATCACAGTGAGCTGTGTGTGTGTGTGTGTGTGTGTGTGTGTGCTGCAATAGGCAGAGCATTGAGTCTCAGGTGTGTGTATGTGTGTGTGTATGCTGGTATGGTCTCTGCATTGATTCACTAAGGTGTGTTGTGTGTGTATGTACATGGAGCTGAAGACCGTATACTGATTCACAGTGAGCTGTGTGTGTATGTGTGTGTGTGTGTGATGGTATGGGCTTTTCATTGAATCACTGAGGTGTGTGTCTGTGTGTGTATACCTGGAACTACAGACTGTGCACTGATTCACAATGAGCCATGTGTGAATGTGTGTATGTCATAGTATAGGGTGTGCATAGAGTCACAAAGAGCCATGCATATGTGTCTTTGCATGGGTGTTGTGATATAGGCTGTGTACTGTGGCACAGTGACTGTGCATGTGTGTGTGTGTTTGTGTTTGTGATGGTATAGTGCGTGCATTGAATAAGAGAGAGCCATGCATGTGTCTCTGTGTGTGTGTGCTGGCATAGGCATTACATTGAGTCACAGTGAGCTATGTGTTTGTATGCTGGTGTAGACTCTGCATTGAGTCACAGTAAGCCTTGTGTGTGTGCCAGTACAGGCTATGCATTGAGTCAGTGAGTCATATATGTGTGTGTGTGTGTGTGTGTGCTGGTATATGCAGTGCATTGAGTCCAAGAGAGCCGTGTATGTTTGTGTGTGTGTGTGTGTGTGTGCTGCTATAGGTGGTTCCCTGAGTCACAGTCAGTTATGTGTGAGTGTGTGTTTGTGTGTTCTTGTATAGGCTGTGCATTGATCCACAGTGAGCCATGTGTGTATGCTGGTATAGGAGGTGCATTGAGTCACAGTGATGGTTGTGTTTGTGTGTGTGTGTGCTGCAGTAGGCTGTGAATTGAGTCACAGAAGGTGGGTCTTTGTGTGTGTATGTGCAGGTACAGGCTGCGGTTTGAGTCAGAGAGATGGGTGTCTCTGTGTGGTGTAATAGGCTGTGCATTGAATCACAGCGAGCCGTATTTTTGTGTGTATGTGTATTTTTGTATGTGTGTGTGTGTGTGATGGTACAGGTTGAACACTGAGTCACTGAGGTGTGCATGTGTGTATGTGGTGCTACAGACTCGTCGTTAGGTCAAACTGAGACATATGTGTGTGTATGTGTGTGTGTGTGTACAGTTATTGGCTCTGCATTGAGTCATGGTGAACCATGTGTGTGTGGGGAGCTGGTATAGTCACAGCACTGAGTCACAGTTAAATGTGTAGGAGATGTGTGTGCATGTGTGTGTGTATTTGCTGGTGTATACTGTGCATTGAGTCACAGTTAGTAGTGCAGTGTGTGTGTGTCTGTGATTGTGTGGACTGTGTTTTTATCCACTTTGACATGAACGAGTGTGTGTGTGTGTATCTGTGTGTGTGTGTGTGTGTGCTAGCACTGAATGACCATTGAGACAGAGTGGGCTCTGTGTGTGTCTGTGTGTGTGCTGGTATAGACTCTGTATTGATTCACTGTGAGCTGTGTGTTTAAGTGTTTGCTCGTATAGGCAGTGCATTGCGTCTCAGTGAGGTGTTTCTGTGTGTGTGTGCTGGTACAGAAAGCTTTTTCAGTCACAGTCAGGTGTGTGTGTGTGTGCATGTGATTTTGTGTGCTGGTATGGGCTTTATTGTGCTGGTATGGGTTTTATTGAATCATGGGTGTGTGTGTGAGTGCGTGGTGATACAGACTTCATTGAGTCACAGCGAGCTGTGTGTGTGTGTCCTGGTATAGGCGATTGACTGACTACCAGTGAGTCATGTGTGAGTGCATGTTGGTGTGTGTGTGTGTTCTTGTATAGGCTGTGCATTGATTCACAGTGAGCCAAGTGTGTATGCTGTCATAGGAGGTGCATTGAGTCACAGTGATGGTTGTGTTTGTGTGTGTGTGTTTGTGCTGCAGTAGGCTGTGAATTGAGTACCAGAAGGTGGTTCTTTGTGTGTGTATGTGCAGGTACAGGCTGCGGTTTGAGTCAGAGTGATGGGTGTCTCTGTGTGGTGTTATAGGCTGTGCATTGAATCACAGCGAGCCGTATCTGTGGGTGTATGTGTATTTGTGTATGCGTGTGTGTGTGTGATGTTACAGGCTGATCATTGAGTCTCTGAGGTGTGGATGTGTGTATGTGGTGCTACAGACAGTTTGTTAGGTCAAACTGAGCAATATGTGTGTGTATGTGTGTGTGTGTGTACAGTAATTGGCTGTGCACTGAGTCACAGTGAACCATGTGTGTGTGGGGAGCTGGTATAGTCACAGCACTGAGTCACAGTTAAATGTGTGGGAGGTGTGTGTGTGTGTGTGTGTGTGTATTTGCTGGTGTAGACTGTGCATTGAGTCACAGTGAGTAGTGCAGTGTGTGTGTGTCTGTGATGGTGTGGACTGTGGTTTTATCCACTTTGACCTGAACGAGTGTGTGTGTTTGTGTGTGTGTGTGTGTGCTGACACTGGATGACCATTGAGACAGAGTGGGCTGTGTGTGTGTGTGTGTCTGTGTGTGCACTGGTATAGACTCTGTATTGAGTCACTGTGAGCTTTGTGTGTATGTGTGTGCTCGTATAGGCTGTGCATTGAGTCACAGTGAGGTGTTTGTGTGTTGTGTGCTGGTACAGGAAGCATTTTCAGTCACAGTCTCGTGTGTGTGTGTGTGCATGTGTGTTTGTGTGCTGGTATAGGCTTTATTGTGTTGGTATGGGGTTTATTGACTCATGGGTTTGTGTGTGAGTGTGTGGTGATACAGACTGCATTGAGTCACAGTGAGCTGTGTGTGTGTGTGCTGGTATATGCGATTGTTTCAGTACCATTGAGCCAGGTGTGAGTGCGTGTTGGTGTGTTTGTGTGTACTGGTATAGACTGTGCATTGAGTCACAGTGAGGCCTGCATCTGTGCATGTCTGTGTGTGTGTGTGTGTGTGTGCAGTTATATATTGATTCACTGTGCCATGTGAGTGTGTGTACACGCTGGTATACGTTGTGCATTGAGTCAGAGTGAGAGGTGTGTGTGTCCGTGTGTTCTGGTATAGGCTGACAATTGAGACACACTGAGGTGTGTGTGCACATGTGTGTGTGTGTGTGCTGGTACAGTCTACACATTGAGTCATATTGAGTTGTTTGTGTGTGTATGTGCAGGGAGAGGCACCACTTTGAGTCACAGTGAGGTGTATGTGTGTGATGTTATACGTTATGCACTGATTCATAGGGAGGTTTTTGTGTGTGTGTGTGTGCACTTTCTGGTATAGGATTTGCATTGAATCACACTGAGCTGTGTTTTTGAGTGTCAGTTTGTGTGCATGTGTGGAGGTATGGGCTGTGGATTGACTCACAGTTTGCCGTATGTGCTTCTCTGTGTGTGTATGTCTGCTAGCATATCCGGTGCACTGAGTCACATGGAGCCATGTGTGTGTGTGTGTGTGTCCTGGTATAGTGTGCATTGATTCACAGTCAGCCATGTGTTTGTGTGTGTGAGTGTGAGTGCACTGGTATAGGATGTGCAGTGAGTCAGAGTGATGTGTGTGTGTGTCTGCGTGTTCTGATATTGGCTGACCATTGTGTCAGATTGAGGTGTGTGTGTGTGTGTGCTGGTATAGGCTGCACTTTTTGTCACAGTGAGGTGTGTGTGTGTGTATGTGTAGGTACAGGTTGTGCATTGAGTCACAGTGTGGGGTGTGTGTGTGTGTGTGTGATGTTATATTCTGTGCACTAGGACACAGTGAGCCGTGTGTGTGTGCTGGTATAATCTGAGCATTGAGTCACAGTGTGGTGTGGTGTGTGTGCCTTTGCTGGTATGGACTGTGCATTGAATCCCAGCCCTGTGTTAGTGTTTGTGTATTTGGTGCTGTAGAGTCTGCATGAGTCACAGTAAGGTGTGTGTGTGTGCTGCTATAGGCTGAGAATTGAGTCACACCTAGGTGAGTGTATGTGTATGTGTATGCTGATAAGGGATTTGCATTGAATCAGTGAGCGGTGTGTGTGTGTGTACTGCTATAGGCTGTGCACTGAGCCACATTAAGGTGTGTTTCTGTGTATGTGTGTGCGGGTATAGGCTATGCATTGACTCACATTGAGCCATGTGTTTGTATGTGCTAGTATACACTGTTCATTGAGTCTCAGTGAGCCATGGTTGTGTGTGTCTGTTTACTTGTATGGGCTTGGCATTGAGTCACAGTGAGGTGTGTGTGTGTGTGTGTGTGTGTGTCTGTGTGGTGGTATAAGCTGCATTGAGTCACACGGCGGTGTGTGTGAGAGTGTGTGTGTGTGCAGGTACAGGCTGGTATTGAATCACAGTGAGCTGTGTGTGTGTGTGTGTGTGTGTGTGTGTGTGTGCTGCAATAGGCAGAGCATTGAGTCTCAGGTGTGTGTATGTGTGTGTGTATGCTGGTATGGTCTCTGCATTGATTCACTAAGGTGTGTTGTGTGTGTATGTACATGGAGCTGAAGACCGTATACTGATTCACAGTGAGCTGTGTGTGTATGTGTGTGTGTGTGTGATGGTATGGGCTTTTCATTGAATCACTGAGGTGTGTGTCTGTGTGTGTATACCTGGAACTACAGACTGTGCACTGATTCACAATGAGCCATGTGTGAATGTGTGTATGTCATAGTATAGGGTGTGCATAGAGTCACAAAGAGCCATGCATATGTGTCTTTGCATGGGTGTTGTGATATAGGCTGTGTACTGTGGCACAGTGACTGTGCATGTGTGTGTGTGTTTGTGTTTGTGATGGTATAGTGCGTGCATTGAATAAGAGAGAGCCATGCATGTGTCTCTGTGTGTGTGTGCTGGCATAGGCATTACATTGAGTCACAGTGAGCTATGTGTTTGTATGCTGGTGTAGACTCTGCATTGAGTCACAGTAAGCCTTGTGTGTGTGCCAGTACAGGCTATGCATTGAGTCAGTGAGTCATATATGTGTGTGTGTGTGTGTGTGTGCTGGTATATGCAGTGCATTGAGTCCAAGAGAGCCGTGTATGTTTGTGTGTGTGTGTGTGTGTGCTGCTATAGGTGGTTCCCTGAGTCACAGTCAGTTATGTGTGAGTGTGTGTTTGTGTGTTCTTGTATAGGCTGTGCATTGATCCACAGTGAGCCATGTGTGTATGCTGGTATAGGAGGTGCATTGAGTCACAGTGATGGTTGTGTTTGTGTGTGTGTGTGCTGCAGTAGGCTGTGAATTGAGTCACAGAAGGTGGGTCTTTGTGTGTGTATGTGCAGGTACAGGCTGCGGTTTGAGTCAGAGAGATGGGTGTCTCTGTGTGGTGTAATAGGCTGTGCATTGAATCACAGCGAGCCGTATTTTTGTGTGTATGTGTATTTTTGTATGTGTGTGTGTGTGTGATGGTACAGGTTGAACACTGAGTCACTGAGGTGTGCATGTGTGTATGTGGTGCTACAGACTCGTCGTTAGGTCAAACTGAGACATATGTGTGTGTATGTGTGTGTGTGTGTACAGTTATTGGCTCTGCATTGAGTCATGGTGAACCATGTGTGTGTGGGGAGCTGGTATAGTCACAGCACTGAGTCACAGTTAAATGTGTAGGAGATGTGTGTGCATGTGTGTGTGTATTTGCTGGTGTATACTGTGCATTGAGTCACAGTTAGTAGTGCAGTGTGTGTGTGTCTGTGATTGTGTGGACTGTGTTTTTATCCACTTTGACATGAACGAGTGTGTGTGTGTGTATCTGTGTGTGTGTGTGTGTGTGCTAGCACTGAATGACCATTGAGACAGAGTGGGCTCTGTGTGTGTCTGTGTGTGTGCTGGTATAGACTCTGTATTGATTCACTGTGAGCTGTGTGTTTAAGTGTTTGCTCGTATAGGCAGTGCATTGCGTCTCAGTGAGGTGTTTCTGTGTGTGTGTGCTGGTACAGAAAGCTTTTTCAGTCACAGTCAGGTGTGTGTGTGTGTGCATGTGATTTTGTGTGCTGGTATGGGCTTTATTGTGCTGGTATGGGTTTTATTGAATCATGGGTGTGTGTGTGAGTGCGTGGTGATACAGACTTCATTGAGTCACAGCGAGCTGTGTGTGTGTGTCCTGGTATAGGCGATTGACTGACTACCAGTGAGTCATGTGTGAGTGCATGTTGGTGTGTGTGTGTGTTCTTGTATAGGCTGTGCATTGATTCACAGTGAGCCAAGTGTGTATGCTGTCATAGGAGGTGCATTGAGTCACAGTGATGGTTGTGTTTGTGTGTGTGTGTTTGTGCTGCAGTAGGCTGTGAATTGAGTACCAGAAGGTGGTTCTTTGTGTGTGTATGTGCAGGTACAGGCTGCGGTTTGAGTCAGAGTGATGGGTGTCTCTGTGTGGTGTTATAGGCTGTGCATTGAATCACAGCGAGCCGTATCTGTGGGTGTATGTGTATTTGTGTATGCGTGTGTGTGTGTGATGTTACAGGCTGATCATTGAGTCTCTGAGGTGTGGATGTGTGTATGTGGTGCTACAGACAGTTTGTTAGGTCAAACTGAGCAATATGTGTGTGTATGTGTGTGTGTGTGTACAGTAATTGGCTGTGCACTGAGTCACAGTGAACCATGTGTGTGTGGGGAGCTGGTATAGTCACAGCACTGAGTCACAGTTAAATGTGTGGGAGGTGTGTGTGTGTGTGTGTGTGTGTATTTGCTGGTGTAGACTGTGCATTGAGTCACAGTGAGTAGTGCAGTGTGTGTGTGTCTGTGATGGTGTGGACTGTGGTTTTATCCACTTTGACCTGAACGAGTGTGTGTGTTTGTGTGTGTGTGTGTGTGCTGACACTGGATGACCATTGAGACAGAGTGGGCTGTGTGTGTGTGTGTGTCTGTGTGTGCACTGGTATAGACTCTGTATTGAGTCACTGTGAGCTTTGTGTGTATGTGTGTGCTCGTATAGGCTGTGCATTGAGTCACAGTGAGGTGTTTGTGTGTTGTGTGCTGGTACAGGAAGCATTTTCAGTCACAGTCTCGTGTGTGTGTGTGTGCATGTGTGTTTGTGTGCTGGTATAGGCTTTATTGTGTTGGTATGGGGTTTATTGACTCATGGGTTTGTGTGTGAGTGTGTGGTGATACAGACTGCATTGAGTCACAGTGAGCTGTGTGTGTGTGTGCTGGTATATGCGATTGTTTCAGTACCATTGAGCCAGGTGTGAGTGCGTGTTGGTGTGTTTGTGTGTACTGGTATAGACTGTGCATTGAGTCACAGTGAGGCCTGCATCTGTGCATGTCTGTGTGTGTGTGTGTGTGTGTGCAGTTATATATTGATTCACTGTGCCATGTGAGTGTGTGTACACGCTGGTATACGTTGTGCATTGAGTCAGAGTGAGAGGTGTGTGTGTCCGTGTGTTCTGGTATAGGCTGACAATTGAGACACACTGAGGTGTGTGTGCACATGTGTGTGTGTGTGTGCTGGTACAGTCTACACATTGAGTCATATTGAGTTGTTTGTGTGTGTATGTGCAGGGAGAGGCACCACTTTGAGTCACAGTGAGGTGTATGTGTGTGATGTTATACGTTATGCACTGATTCATAGGGAGGTTTTTGTGTGTGTGTGTGTGCACTTTCTGGTATAGGATTTGCATTGAATCACACTGAGCTGTGTTTTTGAGTGTCAGTTTGTGTGCATGTGTGGAGGTATGGGCTGTGGTTTGACTCACAGTTTGCCGTATGTGCTTCTCTGTGTGTGTATGTCTGCTAGCATATCCGGTGCACTGAGTCACATGGAGCCATGTGTGTGTGTGTGTGTGTCCTGGTATAGTGTGCATTGATTCACAGTCAGCCATGTGTTTGTGTGTGTGAGTGTGAGTGCACTGGTATAGGATGTGCAGTGAGTCAGAGTGATGTGTGTGTGTGTCTGCGTGTTCTGATATTGGCTGACCATTGTGTCAGATTGAGGTGTGTGTGTGTGTGTGCTGGTATAGGCTGCACTTTTTGTCACAGTGAGGTGTGTGTGTGTGTATGTGTAGGTACAGGTTGTGCATTGAGTCACAGTGTGGGGTGTGTGTGTGTGTGTGTGATGTTATATTCTGTGCACTAGGACACAGTGAGCCGTGTGTGTGTGCTGGTATAATCTGAGCATTGAGTCACAGTGTGGTGTGGTGTGTGTGCCTTTGCTGGTATGGACTGTGCATTGAATCCAAGCCATGTGTTAGTGTTTGTGTATTTGGTGTTGTACAGTCTGCATGAGTCACAGTAAGATGTGTGTGTGTGCTGCTATTGGCTGAGAATTGAGTCACACCTAGGTGAGTGTATGTGTATGCTGATATGGGATTTGAATTGAATCACTGAGCAGTGTGTGTGTGTGTGTGTACTGCTATAGGCTGTGCACTGAGCCACATTAAGGTGTGTTTCTGTGTATGTGTGTGCGGGTATAGGCTATGCATTGACTCACATTGAACCATGTGTTTGTATGTGCTAGTATACACTGTTCATTGAGTCTCAGTGAGCCATGGTTGTGTGTGTCTGTTTACTTGTATGGGCTTGGCGTTGAGTCACAGTGAGGTGTGTGTGTGTGTGTGTGTGTCTGTGTGGTGGTATAAACTGCATTGAGTCACACGGCGGTGTGTGTGAGAGTGTGTGTGTGTGCAGGTACAGGCTGGTATTGAATCACAGTGAACCATGTGCGTGCGTGTGTGTGTGAGTGTGCTGGAATAGGCAGATCATTGAGTCTCAGGTGTGTGTATGTGTGTGTGTATGCTGGTATGGTCTCTGCATTGATTCACTAAGGTGTGTTGTGTGTGTATGTACATAGAGCTGAAGACTGTACACTGATTCACAGTGAGCTGTGTGTGTATGTGTGTGTGTGTGTGAAGGTATGGGCTTTGCATTGAGTCACTGAGGGGTGTGTCTGTGTGTGTACACCTGGAACTAGAGACTGTGCACTGATTCACAATGAGCCATGTGTGAATGTGTGTATGTGATTGTATAGGGTGTGCATAGAGTCACAAAGAGCCGTGCATATGTGTCTTTGCATGGGTGTTGTGGTATAGGGTCTGCATTGTGTCACAGTGACTGTGTGTGTGTGTGTGTGTGTTTGTGATGGTATAGTACGTGCATTGAATCAGAGAGAGCTATGCATGTGTCTCTGTGTCTGTGTGCTGGCATAGGCATTACATTGAGTCACAGTGAGCCATGTGTTTGTATGCTGGTGTAGACTCTGCATTGAGTCACAGTAAGCCTTGTGTGTGTGCCAGTACAGGTTGTGCATTGAGTCAGTGAGTCATATATGTGTGTGTGTTTGTGTGTGTGTGTGCTGGTTTAGACAGTGCATTGAATCCAATGAGCAGTGTATGTTTGTGTGTGTGTGTGTGTGCTGTTAGGTAATGTGCATTGAGTCACAGTAGCTCTGTGTGTGTTTTTGAATACCTCTGGGCTGGCATAGGCTGAGAATTGAGTCACAGTGTGGTGTGTGTGTGAGTGTTCATGTGTGTGCAAGTATAGGGTGGGCATTGAAGCACAGTGAGCTGTGTGTGTTTGTGTGTGTGCTGATATAGGGTGCACATTCAGTTACAGTGAGCCGTGTGTGTATGTGAGTGTGCTTGTAGAAGCTGCACACTGGTTAACAGTGAGGTGTGTATGAGTGTGTGTGAGTGCTGTTACATACTGGGCATTCAGTCACAGTTTGTTGTGTGTGTGTGTGCATGCATGTGTGCTTTTATAGGTTGTGCCTTGATTCACATTGAACTGTGAGTGTGGGTGTGTGGGTGTCTGCTGGTATACATTTTGCATTGTTTCACAATGAGCTGTGTGTGTGTGTGTTCTGGTATAAGATGTACATTGAGATACAGTGATCCATGCATGTGTGTGGCTGTGTCTGTGTGTGTGTGCTGCTAGAGGCTGGGCATTGTGTAACACTGAGCCATGTGTTTCTGTGTGTCACTCTATAGACTGTGCATTGAGTCTGTGTGTGTGCATGCATGTGTGCTGGTATAGGCTATGCATTGATTCACATTGAGTTTGTGTGTGGTTGTGCATGTTGTGTGGCTATATGTTTTGCATTGATTCACTGTGAGCTGTGTGTGTGTGATTGTGCATGTGTGTGAACATATAGGCTGGACATTGAGTCACAGTGAGGTGTGTGTGTGAGTTTGTGTTTATGTGCAGTGGTAAAAGCCACTCAATGAGAAACAGTGATGTTTGTGTCTGATAGTGTGTGTCTTTTCAGGTTTATGCTGGGCATTGAGTCACAGTGAGCCATGTGTGTGTGTGCATGTGTGTGTTTGTGTGCTGGTATAGGCTGTGCATTGAGTCACAGTGAGGTGTGTATGTCTGTTCTGGTGTACACTGGGCATTGAGTCTCAGATTTGTATGTCTGTGTGTGTGTGCTGAGATAGGCTGTGCATTGAGTCACAGTGACATGTGTGTCAGTGTCTGTGTGAGTGTGTAATAGTATAGCCTGTGTGTTCAGACACAGTGAGGTTTGAGTGTGAGTGTGTGTGTGCTCTTAGAGACTGTGGATTGAGTATCAGTGAGCCATGTTTGTTTTTGTGTGTGTGCATGCATGTGTTCTGTTATAAGCTGTGCACTGAGTCACATTGCCGTATTTTTGTGTGTGTGTGGGTATGCCTGTTGATATAGGCTATGCATTGAGTCACAGTGCTCCGTTAGTGTCTGTGAGGGTTTGTTGGTATAGGCTGTGCACAGGGTCCCAGTGAGCCATCTGTGTGTGTGTGTCTGTGCAAATATGGACAGTGCATTGAGTCACAGTGAGTCATGTGTGTCTCTGGGTGTGTGTGTGTCCACATGTGCTGTGTTCGGTTGTGTGTTTTGTCACAGTAAGCCATGTGTGATTATGTGCTGGTACAGACTGTGAACTGAGTCATGGCCATGTGTGTGTGTGTGTGTGTGTATGCATGCAGACATAGGCTATGCATTGACTCATAGTGAGCTGTTTATGTGTTTGTGATGGTATAGGCTGTCAATTGATTCACAGTGAGCTGTTTGCGTGTGCATGTGCTGATATAGTTTGAGCATTGAGTCACAGTTTGGCTGTGAGTTTGTTTTGCCAGTACAAGATGTACACCGAGTTACAGTGAGCCGTGGGTGTCTATGGCTTTGTGTGTATGTGTATGCCTATATAGGTGGTGCAGTAAGTCACAGTGAGCTGTGAGTGTGGGTGTGATGCTAGTATAGACTGTGAACTGAGTCACAGAGAACCATGTGTGTGTGTGTGTGTGTGTGTGTTGTTTGCTTCAAGTTAATGTGCATTGAGTCACAGTGAGCTCTGTGTGTGTTTGTGAATACCTCTGGGCTGGTATAGGCTGAGCATTGAGTCACAGTGAGGTGTGTTGTGAGTGTGCGTGTGTGTGCAAGTATAGGCTGGGCATTGAATCACAGTGAGCTGTGTGTTTTCGTGTGTGTGCTGGTATAGGCTGCGCACTCAGTCACAGTGAGCCGTGTGTATGTGTGAGTGCTGTTGTAGAAGCTGAACATTGAATCACAGTGAGTTGTGTGTGTGATTGTGTTTGTGGGTGCTGTTCCATTCTGTGCATTCTCTCACAGTTAGCCATGTGTGTGTGTGTTTGTGTTTGTGTGTAATATTATAAGCTGTGCATTTATTCACATTGAACTGTGTGTGTGGGTGTGTGCTGGTGTATGCTTTGCATTTTTCACAGTCATCTGGGGGTATGTGTGTCTGTGTGTTGTGCTACAGGCTGAGCATTGTGTCACAGTGAAGTGTGTTTGTGGGAGTGTGCATGTGTCTGCATCTAAAGGCTGGCTATTAGTCACAGTGTGCCTTGTGTGTTTGTGTATGTTTCTGTACTGGTATAGGCTGTGCATTCATTCACAGTGAGGTGTGTTTGTGTGTCTGTCCTGGCGTGGGCTGGTTATTGGGTGACAGTGAGCCATGTGTGTGTGTGTGCTTGTAAAGTCTGTGAACTGAGTCATGGCCGTGTTTGTGTGTGTGAATGCTGGTATAGTTTATGCATTGACACATAGTGATACACGTGTGTGTTTCGTGATGGTATAAGCCATGCACTGAGTGTGAGTGAGCTGTTTTCATGTGTGCATGCTGGTATATTCTGAACTTTGAGTCACAGTGTGGTGTGTGGCCGTGTATGTGTGTGTGTGTGTGTGTGTTCCGGTATAAGATGTACATTGAGATACAGTGAGCCGTGCATATGTGTGTGTGGGTGTGTGTGTGCTGCTAGAGGCTGAGCATTGTGTAACACGGAGCCATGGGTGTGTTGTGTGTTGGTGGGCTTTCATTGATTCAATGGGTGTGTGTGTCTGTGTTTGTTGTGCTAAAGACTGCATTGAGTCACAGTGAGTCGTGTGTGTGTGTGCTGGTATACACGATTGATTGAGTCACGGTCACCCATGTGTGTGTGCATGTTGGTATGTGTGTGTGTTCTTCTATAGGTTGTGCATTGAGTCACAGTGAACCCTGTATCTGTGCAGGTGTGTATGTGTGGTGCTGGTATAGGCTGTGCATTGAGTCACACTGAGGTGTGTGTGTATGCTTGTGTGTTTTGGTATACATTGTACACTGAGTCACAGTGCTGTGTGTTTGTGTGCACGCTGGTATAGTCTGTGCATTGACTCACAGTTATGTGTGTGTGTCTGCGTGTTCTGGTATAGGCTGACCATTGTGTCACATTGAGGTGTGTGTGTGTGCAGGCATAGGCTGTACTTTTTGTCACAGTGAGGTGTGTGTGTGTGTATGTGTAGGTACAGGCTGTGCATTGAGTCACAGTGTGGGGTGTGTGTGTGATGTTATATGCTGTGCACTAGGACACAGTGAGCCATGTGTGTGTGCTGGTATAATCTGAGCATTGAGTCACAGTGTGGTGTGGTGTGTGTGCCTTTGCTGGTATGGACTGTGCATTGAATCCCAGCCCTGTGTTAGTGTTTGTGTATTCGGTGCTGTAGAGTCTGCATGAGTCACAGTAAGGTGTGTGTGTGTGCTGCTATAGGCTGAGAATTGAGTCACACCTAGGTGAGTGTATGTGTATGTGTATGCTGATAAGGGATTTGCATTGAATCAGTGAGCGGTGTGTGTGTGTGTACTGCTATAGGCTGTGCACTGAGCCACATTAAGGTGTGTTTCTGTGTATGTGTGTGCGGGTATAGGCTATGCATTGACTCACATTGAACCATGTGTTTGTATGTGCTAGTATACACTGTTCATTGAGTCTCAGTGAGCCATGGTTGTGTGTGTCTGTTTACTTGTATGGGCTTGGCATTGAGTCACAGTGAGGTGTGTGTGTGTGTCTGTGTGTCTGTGTGGTGGTATAAGCTGCATTGAGTCACACGGCGGTGTGTGTGAGAGTGTGTGTGTGTTCAGGTACAGGCTGGTATTGAATCACAGTGAGCTGTGTGTGTGTGTGTGTGCTGCAATAGGCAGAGCATTGAGTCTCAGGTGTGTGTATGTGTGTGTGTATGCTGGTATGGTCTCTGCATTGATTCACTAAGGTGTGTTGTGTGTGTATGTACATGGAGCTGAAGACCGTATACTGATTCACAGTGAGCTGTGTGTGTATGTGTGTGTGTGTGTGATGGTATGGGCTTTGCATTGAATCACTGAGGTGTGTGTCTGTGTGTGTATACCTGGAACTACAGACTGTGCACTGATTCACAATGAGCCATGTGTGAATGTGTGTATGTGATAGTATAGGTTGTGCATAGAGTCACAAAGAGCCGTGCATATGTGTCTTTGCATGGGTGTTGTGATATAGGCTGTGTACTCTGGCACAGTGACTGTGCGTGTGTGTGTGTGTTTGTGTTTGTGATGGTATAGTGCGTGAATTGAATCAGAGAGAGCCATGCATGTGTCTCTGTGTGTGTGTGCTGGCATAGGCATTACATTGAGTCACAGTGAGCCATGTGTTTGTATGCTGGTGTAGACTCTGCATTGAGTCACAGTAAGCCTTGTGTGTGTGCCAGTACAGGCTATGCATTGAGTCAGTGAGTCATATATGTGTGTGTTTGTGTGTGTGCTAGTATATGCTGTGCATTGAGTCCAAGAGAGCCGTGTATGTTTGTGTGTGTGTGTGTGTGTGCTGTTAGGTAATGTGCATTGAGTCACAGTAGCTCTGTGTGTGTTTTTGAATACCTCTGGGCTGGCATAGGCTGAGAATTGAGTCACAGTGTGGTGTGTGTGTGAGTGTTCATGTGTGTGCAAGTATAGGGTGGGCATTGAAGCACAGTGAGCTGTGTGTGTTTGTGTGTGTGCTGATATAGGGTGCACATTCAGTTACAGTGAGCCGTGTGTGTATGTGAGTGTGCTTGTAGAAGCTGCACACTGGTTAACAGTGAGGTGTGTATGAGTGTGTGTGTGTGCTGTTACATACTGGGCATTCAGTCACAGTTTGCTGTGTGTGTGTGTGCATGCATGTGTGCTTTTATAGGTTGTGCCTTGATTCACATTGAACTGTGAGTGTGGGTGTGTGGGTGTCTGCTGGTATACATTTTGCATTGTTTCACAATGAGCTGTGTGTGTGTGTGTGTGTGTGTTCTGGTATAAGATGTACATTGAGATACAGTGATCCGTGCATGTGTGTGGCTGTGTCTGTGTGTGTGTGCTGCTAGAGGCTGGGCATTGTGTAACACTGAGCCATGTGTTTCTGTGTGTCACTCTATGGACTGTGCATTGAGTCTGTGTGTGTGCATGCATGTGTGCTGGTATAGGCTATGCATTGATTCACATTGAGTTTGTGTGTGGTTGTGCATGTTGTGTGGCTATATGTTTTGCATTGATTCACTGTGAGCTGTGTGTGTGTGATTGTGCATGTGTGTGAACATATAGGCTGGACATTGAGTCACAGTGAGGTGTGTGTGTGAGTTTGTGTTTATGTGCAGTGGTAAAAGCCACTCAATGAGAAACAGTGACGTTTGTGTCTGATAGTGTGTGTCTTTTCAGGTTTATGCTGGGCATTGAGTCACAGTGAGCCGTGTGTGTGTGTGCATGTGTATGTTTGTGTGCTGGTATAGGCTGTGCATTGAGTCACAGTGAGGTGTGTATGTCTGTTCCGGTGTACACTGGGCATTGAGTCTCAGCTTTGTATGTCTGTGTGTGTGTGCTGAGATAGGCTGTGCATTGAGTCACAGTGACATGTGTGTCAGTGTCTGTGTGAGTGTGTAATAGTATAGCTTGTGTGTTCAGACACAGTGAGGTTTGAGTGTGAGTGTGTGTGTGCTCTTAGAGACTGTGGATTGAGTATCAGTGAGCCATGTTTGTTTTTGTGTGTGTGCATGCATGTGTTCTGTTATAAGCTGTGCACTGAGTCACATTGCCGTATTTTTTTTTGTGTGTGTGTATGCCTGTTGATATAGGCTATGCATTGAGTCACAGTGCTCTGTTAGTGTCTGTGAGGGTTTGTTGGTATAGGCTGTGCACAGGGTCCCAGTGAGCCATCTGTGTGTGTGTGTCTGTGCAAATATGGACAGTGCATTGAGTCACAGTGAGTCATGTGTGTCTCTGGGTGTGTGTGTGTCCACATGTGCTGTGTTCGGTTGCGTGTTTTGTCACAGTAAGCCATGTGTGATTATGTGCTGGTACAGACTGTGAACTGAGTCATGGCCATGTGTGTGTGTGTGTGTGTGTGTGTGTATGCATGCAGACATAGGCTATGCATTGACTCCTAGTGAGCTGTTTCTGTGTTTGTGATGGTATAGGCTGTCAATTGATTCACAGTGAGCTCTTTGCGTGTGCATGTGCTGATATAGTTTGAGCATTGAGTCACAGTTTGGCTGTGAGTTTGTTTTGCCAGTACAAGATGTACACCGAGTTACAGTGAGCCGTGGGTGTCTATGGCTTTGTGTGTATGTGTGTGCCTATATAGGTGGTGCAGTAAGTCACAGTGAGCTGTGAGTGTGGGTGTGATGCTAGTATAGACTGTGAACTGAGTCACAGAGAACCATGTGTGTGTGTGTGTGTGTGTGTTGTTTGCTTCAAGTTAATGTGCATTGAGTCACAGTGAGCTCTGTGTGTGTTTGTGAATACCTCTGGGCTGGTATAGGCTGAGCATTGAGTCACAGTGAGGTGTGTTGTGAGTGTGCGTGTGTGTGCAAGTATAGGCTGGGCATTGAATCACAGTGAGCTGTGTGTTTTCGTGTGTGTGCTGATATAGGCTGCGCACTCAGTCACAGTGAGCCGTGTGTATGTGTGAGTGCTCTTGTAGAAGCTGAACATTGAATCACAGTGAGTTATGTGTGTGATTGTGTGTGTGGGTGCTGTTCCATTCTGTGCATTCTCTCACAGTTAGCCATGTGTGTGTGTGTGTGTGTGCATTTGTGTGTGATTTTATAAGCTGTGCATTTATTCACATTGAACTGTGTGTGTGGGTGTGTGCTGGTGTATGCTTTGCATTTTTCACAGTCATCTGGGGGTATGTGTGTCTGTGTGTTGTGCTACAGGCTGAGCATTGTGTCACAGTGAAGTGTGTTTGTGGGAGTGTGCATGTGTCTGCATCTAAAGGCTGGCTATTAGTCACAGTGTGCCTTGTGTGTTTGTGTATGTTTCTGTACTGGTATAGGCTGTGCATTCATTCACAGTGAGGTGTGTTTGTGTGTCTGTCCTGGCGTGGGCTGGTTATTGGGTGACAGTGAGCCATGTGTGTGTGTGTGCTTGTAAAGTCTGTGAACTGAGTCATGGCCGTGTTTGTGTGTGTGAATGCTGGTATAGTTTATGCATTGACACATAGTGATACACGTGTGTGTTTCGTGATGGTATAAGCCATGCACTGAGTGTGAGTGAGCTGTTTTCATGTGTGCATGCTGGTATATTCTGAACATTGAGTCACAGTGTGGTGTGTGGCCGTGTATGTGTGTGTGTGTGTGTGTGTTCCGGTATAAGATGTACATTGAGATACAGTGAGCCGTGCATATGTGTGGCTGTGTGTGTGGGTGTGTGTGTGTGCTGCTAGAGGCTGAGCATTGTGTAACACGGAGCCATGGGTGTGTTGTGTGTTGGTGGGCTTTCATTGATTCAATGGGTGTGTGTGTCTGTGTTTGTTGTGCTAAAGACTGCATTGAGTCACAGTGAGTCGTGTGTGTGTGTGCTGGTATAGACGATTGATTGAGTCACGGTCAGCCATGTGTGTGTGCATGTTGGTATGTGTGTGTGTTCTTCTATAGGTTGTGCATTGAGTCACAGTGAACCCTGTATCTGTGCAGGTGTGTATGTGTGGTGCTGGTATAGGCTGTGCATTGAGTCCCACTGAGGTGTGTGTGTATGCTTGTGTGTTTTGGTATACATTGTACATTGAGTCACAGTGCTGTGTGTTTGTGTGCACGCTGGTATAGTCTGTGCATTGAGTCACAGTGATGTGTGTGTGTCTGCGTGTTCTGGTATAGGCTGACCATTGTGTCACATTGAGGTGTGTGTGGGTGCTGGCATAGGCTGCACTTTTTGTCACAGTGAGGTGTGTGTGTGTGTATGTGTAGGTACAGGCTGTGCATTGAGTCACAGTGTGGGGTGTGTGTGTGATGTTATATGCTGTGCACTAGGACACAGTGAGCCATGTGTGTGTGCTGGTATAATCTGAGCATTGAGTCACAGTGTGGTGTGGTGTGTGTGCCTTTGCTGGTATGGACTGTGCATTGAATCCCAGCCCTGTGTTAGTGTTTGTGTATTTGGTGCTGTAGAGTCTGCATGAGTCACAGTAAGGTGTGTGTGTGTGCTGCTATAGGCTGAGAATTGAGTCACACCTAGGTGAGTGTATGTGTATGTGTATGCTGATAAGGGATTTGCATTGAATCAGTGAGCGGTGTGTGTGTGTGTACTGCTATAGGCTGTGCACTGAGCCACATTAAGGTGTGTTTCTGTGTATGTGTGTGCGGGTATAGGCTATGCATTGACTCACATTGAGCCATGTGTTTGTATGTGCTAGTATACACTGTTCATTGAGTCTCAGTGAGCCATGGTTGTGTGTGTCTGTTTACTTGTATGGGCTTGGCATTGAGTCACAGTGAGGTGTGTGTGTGTGTCTGTGTGTCTGTGTGGTGGTATAAGCTGCATTGAGTCACACGGCACTGTGTGTGAGAGTGTGTGTGTGTGCAGGTACAGGCTGGTATTGAATCACAGTGAGCTGTGTGTGTGTGTGTGTGTGTGTGCTGCAATAGGCAGAGCATTGAGTCTCAGGTGTGTGTATGTGTGTGTGTATGCTGGTATGGTCTCTGCATTGATTCACTAAGGTGTGTTGTGTGTGTATGTACATGGAGCTGAAGACCGTATACTGATTCACAGTGAGCTGTGTGTGTATGTGTGTGTGTGTGTGATGGTATGGGCTTTTCATTGAATCACTGAGGTGTGTGTCTGTGTGTGTATACCTGGAACTACAGACTGTGCACTGATTCACAATGAGCCATGTGTGAATGTGTGTATCTCATAGTATAGGGTGTGCATAGAGTCACAAAGAGCCGTGCATATGTGTCTTTGCATGGGTGTTGTGATATAGGCTGTGTACTCTGGCACAGTGACTGTGCGTGTGTGTGTGTGTTTGTGTTTGTGATGGTATAGTGCGTGCATTGAATAAGAGAGAGCCATGCATGTGTCTCTGTGTGTGTGTGCTGGCATAGGCATTACATTGAGTCACAGTGAGCCATGTGTTTGTATGCTGGTGTAGACTCTGCATTGAGTCACAGTAAGCCTTGTGTGTGTGCCAGTACAGGCTATGCATTGAGTCAGTGAGTCATATATGTGTGTGTGTGTGTGTGTGTGTGTGCTGGTATATGCAGTGCATTGAGTCCAAGAGAGCCGTGTATGTTTGTGTGTGTGTGTGTGTGTGCTGCTATAGGTGGTTCCCTGAGTCACAGTCAGTTATGTGTGAGTGTGTGTTTGTGTGTTCTTGTATAGGCTGTGCATTGATCCACAGTGAGCCATGTGTGTATGCTGGTATAGGAGGTGCATTGAGTCACAGTGATGGTTGTGTTTGTGTGTGTGTGTGCTGCAGTAGGCTGTGAATTGAGTCACAGAAGGTGGGTCTTTGTGTGTGTATGTGCAGGTACAGGCTGCGGTTTGAGTCAGAGAGATGGGTGTCTCTGTGTGGTGTAATAGGCTGTGCATTGAATCACAGCGAGCCGTATTTTTGTGTGTATGTGTATTTTTGTGTGTGTGTGTGTGTGATGGTACAGGTTGAACACTGAGTCACTGAGGTGTGCATGTGTGTATGTGGTGCTACAGACTCGTCGTTAGGTCAAACTGAGCCATATGTGTGTGTATGTGTGTGTGTGTGTACAGTTATTGGCTCTCTGCATTGAGTCATGGTGAACCATGTGTGTGTGGGGAGCTGGTATAGTCACAGCACTGAGTCACAGTTAAATGTGTAGGAGATGTGTGTGCATGTGTGTGTGTATTTGCTGGTGTATACTGTGCATTGAGTCACAGTTAGTAGTGCAGTGTGTGTGTGTCTGTGATGGTGTGGACTGTGTTTTTATCCACTTTGACATGAACGAGTGTGTGTGTGTGTATCTGTGTGTGTGTGTGTGTGCTAGCACTGAATGACCATTGAGACAGAGTGGGCTCTGTGTGTGTCTGTGTGTGTGCTGGTATAGACTCTGTATTGATTCACCGTGAGCTGTGTGTTTAAGTGTTTGCTCGTATAGGCAGTGCATTGCGTCTCAGTGAGGTGTTTCTGTGTGTGTGTGCTGGTACAGAAAGCTTTTTCAGTCACAGTCAGGTGTGTGTGTGTGTGCATGTGATTTTGTGTGCTGGTATGGGCTTTATTGTGCTGGTATGGGTTTTATTGAATCATGGGTGTGTGTGTGAGTGCGTGGTGATACAGACTTCATTGAGTCACAGCGAGCTGTGTGTGTGTGTCCTGGTATAGGCGATTGACTGACTACCAGTGAGCCATGTGTGAGTGCGTGTTGGTGTGTGTGTGTGTTCTTGTATAGGCTGTGCATTGATTCACAGTGAGCCAAGTGTGTATGCTGTCATAGGAGGTGCATTGAGTCACAGTGATGGTTGTGTTTGTGTGTGTGTGTTTGTGCTGCAGTAGGCTGTGAATTGAGTACCAGAAGGTGGTTCTTTGTGTGTGTATGTGCAGGTACAGGCTGCGGTTTGAGTCAGAGTGATGGGTGTCTCTGTGTGGTGTTATAGGCTGTGCATTGAATCACAGCGAGCCGTATCTGTGGGTGTATGTGTATTTGTGTATGCGTGTGTGTGTGTGATGTTACAGGCTGATCATTGAGTCTCTGAGGTGTGGATGTGTGTATGTGGTGCTACAGACAGTTTGTTAGGTCAAACTGAGCAATATGTGTGTGTATGTGTGTGTGTGTGTACAGTAATTGGCTGTGCACTGAGTCACAGTGAACCATGTGTGTGTGGGGAGCTGGTATAGTCACAGCACTGAGTCACAGTTAAATGTGTGGGAGGTGTGTGTGTGTGTGTGTGTGTGTATTTGCTGGTGTAGACTGTGCATTGAGTCACAGTGAGTAGTGCAGTGTGTGTGTGTCTGTGATGGTGTGGACTGTGGTTTTATCCACTTTGACCTGAACGAGTGTGTGTGTTTGTGTGTGTGTGTGTGCTGACACTGGATGACCATTGAGACAGAGTGGGCTGTGTGTGTGTGTGTGTCTGTGTGTGCACTGGTATAGACTCTGTATTGAGTCACTGTGAGCTTTGTGTGTATGTGTGTGCTCGTATAGGCTGTGCATTGAGTCACAGTGAGGTGTTTGTGTGTTGTGTGCTGGTACAGGAAGCGTTTTCAGTCACAGTCTCGTGTGTGTGTGTGTGCATGTGTGTTTGTGTGCTGGTATAGGCTTTATTGTGTTGGTATGGGGTTTATTGACTCATGGGTTTGTGTGTGAGTGTGTGGTGATACAGACTGCATTGAGTCACAGTGAGCTGTGTGTGTGTGTGCTGGTATATGCGATTGTTTCAGTACCATTGAGCCAGGTGTGAGTGCGTGTTGGTGTGTTTGTGTGTACTGGTATAGACTGTGCATTGAGTCACAGTGAGGCCTGCATCTGTGCATGTCTGTGTGTGTGTGTGTGTGTGTGCAGTTATATATTGATTCACTGTGCCATGTGAGTGTGTGTACACGCTGGTATACGTTGTGCATTGAGTCAGAGTGAGAGGTGTGTGTGTCCGTGTGTTCTGGTATAGGCTGACAATTGAGGCACACTGAGGTGTGTGTGCACATGTGTGTGTGTGTGTGCTGGTACAGTCTACACATTGAGTCATATTGAGTTGTTTGTGTGTGTATGTGCAGGGAGAGGCGCCACTTTGAGTCACAGTGAGGTGTATGTGTGTGATGTTATACGTTATGCACTGATTCATAGGGAGGTTTGTGTGTGTGTGTGTGTGCACTTTCTGGTATAGGATTTGCATTGAATCACACTGAGCTGTGTTTTTGAGTGTCAGTTTGTGTGCGTGTGTGGAGGTATGGGCTGTGGATTGACTCACAGTTTGCCGTATGTGCTTCTCTGTGTGTGTATGTCTGCTAGCGTATCCGGTGCACTGAGTCACATGGAGCCGTGTGTGTGTGTGTGTGTGTGTGTCCTGGTATAGTGTGCATTGATTCACAGTCAGCCATGTGTTTGTGTGTGTGAGTGCACTGGTATAGGATGTGCAGTGAGTCAGAGTGATGTGTGTGTGTGTCTGCGTGTTCTGATATTGGCTGACCATTGTGTCAGATTGAGGTGTGTGTGTGTGTGTGCTGGTATAGGCTGCACTTTTTGTCACAGTGAGGTGTGTGTGTGTGTATGTGTAGGTACAGGTTGTGCATTGAGTCACAGTGTGGGGGGTGTGTGTGTGTGTGATGTTATATTCTGTGCACTAGGACACAGTGAGCCGTGTGTGTGTGCTGGTATAATCTGAGCATTGAGTCACAGTGTGGTGTGGTGTGTGTGCCTTTGCTGGTATGGACTGTGCATTGAATCCAAGCCATGTGTTAGTGTTTGTGTATTTGGTGTTGTACAGTCTGCATGAGTCACAGTAAGATGTGTGTGTGTGCTGCTATTGGCTGAGAATTGAGTCACACCTAGGTGAGTGTATGTGTATGCTGATATGGGATTTGAATTGAATCACTGAGCAGTGTGTGTGTGTGTGTGTACTGCTATAGGCTGTGCACTGAGCAACATTAAGGTGTGTTTCTGTGTATGTGTGTGCGGGTATAGGCTATGCATTGACTCACATTGAACCATGTGTTTGTATGTGCTAGTATACACTGTTCATTGAGTCTCAGTGAGCCATGGTTGTGTGTGTCTGTTTACTTGTATGGGCTTGGCGTTGAGTCACAGTGAGGTGTGTGTGTGTGTGTGTGTGTCTGTGTGGTGGTATAAACTGCATTGAGTCACACGGCGGTGTGTGTGAGAGTGTGTGTGTGTGCAGGTACAGGCTGGTATTGAATCACAGTGAGCCATGTGCGTGCGTGTGTGTGTGAGTGTGCTGGAATAGGCAGAGCATTGAGTCTCAGGTGTGTGTATGTGTGTGTGTATGCTGGTATGGTCTCTGCATTGATTCACTAAGGTGTGTTGTGTGTGTATGTACATAGAGCTGAAGACTGTACACTGATTCACAGTGAGCTGTGTGTGTATGTGTGTGTGTGTGTGATGGTATGGGCTTGGCATTGAGTCACTGAGGGGTGTGTCTGTGTGTGTACACCTGGAACTACAGACTGTGCACTGATTCACAATGAGCCATGTGTTAATGTGTGTATGTGATAGTATAGGGTGTGCATAGAGTCACAAAGAGCCGTGCATATGTGTCTTTGCATGGGTGTTGTGGTATAGGGTCTGCATTGTGTCACAGTGACTGTGCGTGTGTGTGTGTGTGTTTGTGATGGTATAGTACGTGCATTGAATCAGAGAGAGCCATGCATGTGTCTCTGTGTGTGTGTGCTGGCATAGGCATTACATTGAGTCACAGTGAGCCATGTGTTTGTATGCTGGTGTAGACTCTGCATTGAGTCACAGTAAGCCTTGTGTGTGTGCCAGTACAGGCTATGCATTGAGTCAGTGAGTCATATATGTGTGTGTGTGTGTGTGCTAGTATATGCTGTGCATTGAATCCAAGAGAGCCGTGTATGTTTGTGTGTGTGTGTGTGTGTGCTGCTATAGGTGGTTCCCTGAGTCACAGTCAGTTATGTGTGAGTGTGTGTTTGTGTGTTCTTGTATAGGCTGTGCAGTGATCCACAGGGAGCCATGTGTGTATGCTGGTATAGGAGGTGCATTGAGTCACAGTGATGGTTGTGTTTGTGTGTGCTGCAGTAGGCTGTGAATTGAGTCACAGAAGGTGGGTCTTTGTGTGTGTATGTGCAGGTACAGGCTGCGGTTTGAGTCAGAGAGATGGGTGTCTCTGTGTGGTGTAATAGGCTGTGCATTGAATCACAGCGAGCCGTATTTTTGTGTGTGTGTGTATTTTTGTATGTGTGTGTGTGTGTGATGGTACAGGTTGAACACTGAGTCACTGAGGTGTGCATGTGTGTATGTGGTGCTACAGACTCATCGTTAGGTCAAACTGAGACATATGTGTGTGTATGTGTGTGTGTGTGTACAGTTATTGGCTCTGCATTGAGTCATGGTGAACCATGTGTGTGTGGGGAGCTGGTATAGTCACAGCACTGAGTCACAGTTAAATGTGTAGGAGATGTGTGTGCATGTGTGTGTGTATTTGCTGGTGTATACTGTGCATTGAGTCACAGTTAGTAGTGCAGTGTGTGTGTGTCTGTGATGGTGTGGACTGTGTTTTTATCCACTTTGACATGAACGAGTGTGTGTGTGTGTATCTGTGTGTGTGTGAGTGTGTGCTAGCACTGAATGACCATTGAGACAGAGTGGGCTCTGTGTGTGTCTGTGTGTGTGCTGGTATAGACTCTGTATTGATTCACTGTGAGCTGTGTGTTTAAGTGTTTGCTCGTATAGGCAGTGCATTGCGTCTCAGTGAGGTGTTTCTGTGTGTGTGTGCTGGTACAGAAAGCTTTTTCAGTCACAGTCAGGTGTGTGTGTGTGTGCATGTGATTTTGTGTGCTGGTATGGGCTTTATTGTGCTGGTATGGGTTTTATTGAATCATGGGTGTGTGTGTGAGTGCGTGGTGATACAGACTTCATTGAGTCACAGCGAGCTGTGTGTGTGTGTCCTGGTATAGGCGATTGACTGACTACCAGTGAGCCATGTGTGAGTGCGTGTTGGTGTGTGTGTGTGTTCTTGTATAGGCTGTGCATTGATTCACAGTGAGCCAAGTGTGTATGCTGTCATAGGAGGTGCATTGAGTCACAGTGATGGTTGTGTTTGTGTGTGTGTGTTTGTGCTGCAGTAGGCTGTGAATTGAGTACCAGAAGGTGGTTCTTTGTGTGTGTATGTGCAGGTACAGGCTGCGGTTTGAGTCAGAGTGATGGGTGTCTCTGTGTGGTGTTATAGGCTGTGCATTGAATCACAGCGAGCCGTATCTGTGGGTGTATGTGTATTTGTGTATGCGTGTGTGTGTGTGATGTTACAGGCTGATCATTGAGTCTCTGAGGTGTGGATGTGTGTATGTGGTGCTACAGACAGTTTGTTAGGTCAAACTGAGCAATATGTGTGTGTATGTGTGTGTGTGTGTACAGTAATTGGCTGTGCACTGAGTCACAGTGAACCATGTGTGTGTGGGGAGCTGGTATAGTCACAGCACTGAGTCACAGTTAAATGTGTGGGAGGTGTGTGTGTGTGTGTGTGTGTGTATTTGCTGGTGTAGACTGTGCATTGAGTCACAGTGAGTAGTGCAGTGTGTGTGTGTCTGTGATGGTGTGGACTGTGGTTTTATCCACTTTGACCTGAACGAGTGTGTGTGTTTGTGTGTGTGTGTGTGTGTGTGCTGACACTGGATGACCATTGAGACAGAGTGGGCTGTGTGTGTGTGTGTGTCTGTGTGTGCACTGGTATAGACTCTGTATTGAGTCACTGTGAGCTTTGTGTGTATGTGTGTGCTCGTATAGGCTGTGCATTGAGTCACAGTGAGGTGTTTGTGTGTTGTGTGCTGGTACAGGAAGCATTTTCAGTCACAGTCTCGTGTGTGTGTGTGTGCATGTGTGTTTGTGTGCTGGTATAGGCTTTATTGTGTTGGTATGGGGTTTATTGACTCATGGGTTTGTGTGTGAGTGTGTGGTGATACAGACTGCATTGAGTCACAGTGAGCTGTGTGTGTGTGTGCTGGTATATGCGATTGTTTCAGTACCATTGAGCCAGGTGTGAGTGCGTGTTGGTGTGTTTGTGTGTACTGGTATAGACTGTGCATTGAGTCACAGTGAGGCCTGCATCTGTGCATGTCTGTGTGTGTGTGTGTGTGTGTGTGCAGTTATATATTGATTCACTGTGCCATGTGAGTGTGTGTACACGCTGGTATACGTTGTGCATTGAGTCAGAGTGAGAGGTGTGTGTGTCCGTGTGTTCTGGTATAGGCTGACAATTGAGGCACACTGAGGTGTGTGTGCACATGTGTGTGTGTGTGTGCTGGTACAGTCTACACATTGAGTCATATTGAGTTGTTTGTGTGTGTATGTGCAGGGAGAGGCACCACTTTGAGTCACAGTGAGGTGTACGTGTGTGATGTTATACGTTATGCACTGATTCATAGGGAGGTTTTTGTGTGTGTGTGTGTGCACTTTCTGGTATAGGATTTGCATTGAATCACACTGAGCTGTGTTTTTGAGTGTCAGTTTGTGTGCGTGTGTGGAGGTATGGGCTGTGGATTGACTCACAGTTTGCCGTATGTGCTTCTCTGTGTGTGTATGTCTGCTAGCATATCCGGTGCACTGAGTCACATGGAGCCGTGTGTGTGTGTGTGTGTGTGTGTCCTGGTATAGTGTGCATTGATTCACAGTCAGCCATGTGTTTGTGTGTGTGAGTGTGAGTGCACTGGTATAGGATGTGCAGTGAGGCAGAGTGATGTGTGTGTGTGTCTGCGTGTTCTGATATTGGCTGACCATTGTGTCAGATTGAGGTGTGTGTGTGTGTGTGCTGGTATAGGCTGCACTTTTTGTCACAGTGAGGTGTGTGTGTGTGTATGTGTAGGTACAGGTTGTGCATTGAGTCACAGTGTGGGGGGTGTGTGTGTGTGTGTGATGTTATATTCTGTGCACTAGGACACAGTGAGCCGTGTGTGTGTGCTGGTATAATCTGAGCATTGAGTCACAGTGTGGTGTGGTGTGTGTGCCTTTGCTGGTATGGACTGTGCATTGAATCCAAGCCATGTGTTAGTGTTTGTGTATTTGGTGTTGTACAGTCTGCATGAGTCACAGTAAGATGTGTGTGTGTGCTGCTATTGGCTGAGAATTGAGTCACACCTAGGTGAGTGTATGTGTATGCTGATATGGGATTTGCATTGAATCAGTGAGCAGTGTGTGTGTGTGTGTGTACTGCTATAGGCTGTGCACTGAGCCACATTAAGGTGTGTTTCTGTGTATGTGTGTGCGGGTATAGGCTATGCATTGACTCACATTGAACCATGTGTTTGTATGTGCTAGTATACACTGTTCATTGAGTCTCAGTGAGCCATGGTTGTGTGTGTCTGTTTACTTGTATGGGCTTGGCGTTGAGTCACAGTGAGGTGTGTGTGTGTGTGTGTCTGTGTGGTGGTATAAACTGCATTGAGTCACACGGCGGTGTGTGTGAGAGTGTGTGTGTGTGCAGGTACAGGCTGGTATTGAATCACAGTGAGCCATGTGCGTGCGTGTGTGTGTGAGTGTGCTGGAATAGGCAGAGCATTGAGTCTCAGGTGTGTGTATGTGTGTGTGTATGCTGGTATGGTCTCTGCATTGATTCACTAAGGTGTGTTGTGTGTGTATGTACATAGAGCTGAAGACTGTACACTGATTCACAGTGAGCTGTGTGTGTATGTGTGTGTGTGTGATGGTATGGGCTTTGCATTGAGTCACTGAGGGGTGTGTCTGTGTGTGTACACCTGGAACTAGAGACTGTGCACTGATTCACAATGAGCCATGTGTGAATGTGTGTATGTGATAGTATAGGGTGTGCATAGAGTCACAAAGAGCCGTGCATATGTGTCTTTGCATGGGTGTTGTGGTATAGGGTCTGCATTGTGTCACAGTGACTGTGCGTGTGTGTGTGTGTGTTTGTGATGGTATAGTATGTGCATTGAATCAGAGAGAGCCATGCATGTGTCTCTGTGTGTGTGTGCTGGCATAGGCATTACATTGAGTCACAGTGAGCCATGTGTTTGTATGCTGGTGTAGACTCTGCATTGAGTCACAGTAAGCCTTGTGTGTGTGCCAGTACAGGTTGTGCATTGAGTCAGTGAGTCATATATGTGTGTGTGTTTGTGTGTGTGTGTGCTGGTTTAGACAGTGCATTGAATCCAATGAGCCGTGTATGTTTGTGTGTGTGTGTGTGTGTGCTGTTAGGTAATGTGCATTGAGTCACAGTAGCTCTGTGTGTGTTTTTGAATACCTCTGGGCTGGCATAGGCTGAGAATTGAGTCACAGTGTGGTGTGTGTGTGAGTGTTCATGTGTGTGCAAGTATAGGGTGGGCATTGAAGCACAGTGAGCTGTGTGTGTTTGTGTGTGTGCTGATATAGGGTGCACATTCAGTTACAGTGAGCCGTGTGTGTATGTGAGTGTGCTTGTAGAAGCTGCACACTGGTTAACAGTGAGGTGTGTATGAGTGTGTGTGAGTGCTGTTACATACTGGGCATTCAGTCACAGTTTGTTGTGTGTGTGTGTGCATGCATGTGTGCTTTTATAGGTTGTGCCTTGATTCACATTGAACTGTGAGTGTGGGTGTGTGGGTGTCTGCTGGTATATATTTTGCATTGTTTCACAATGAGCTGTGTGTGTGTGTGTGTGTTCTGGTATAAGATGTACATTGAGATACAGTGATCCGTGCATGTGTGTGGCTGTGTCTGTGTGTGTGTGCTGCTAGAGGCTGGGCATTGTGTAACACTGAGCCATGTGTTTCTGTGTGTCACTCTATAGACTGTGCATTGAGTCTGTGTGTGTGCATGCATGTGTGCTGGTATAGGCTATGCATTGATTCACATTGAGTTTGTGTGTGGTTGTGCATGTTGTGTGGCTATATGTTTTGCATTGATTCACTGTGAGCTGTGTGTGTGTGATTGTGCATGTGTGTGAACATATAGGCTGGACATTGAGTCACAGTGAGGTGTGTGTGTGAGTTTGTGTTTATGTGCAGTGGTAAAAGCCACTCAATGAGAAACAGTGATGTTTGTGTCTGATAGTGTGTGTCTTTTCAGGTTTATGCTGGGCATTGAGTCACAGTGAGCCATGTGTGTGTGTGCATGTGTGTGTTTGTGTGCTGGTATAGGCTGTGCATTGAGTCACAGTGAGGTGTGTATGTCTGTTCCGGTGTACACTGGGCATTGAGTCTCAGATTTGTATGTCTGTGTGTGTGTGCTGAGATAGGCTGTGCATTGAGTCACAGTGACATGTGTGTCAGTGTCTGTGTGAGTGTGTAATAGTATAGCTTGTGTGTTCAGACACAGTGAGGTTTGAGTGTGAGTGTGTGTGTGCTCTTAGAGACTGTGGATTGAGTATCAGTGAGCCATGTTTGTTTTTGTGTGTGTGCATGCATGTGTTCTGTTATAAGCTGTGCACTGAGTCACATTGCCGTATTTTTGTGTGTGTGTGGGTATGCCTGTTGATATAGGCTATGCATTGAGTCACAGTGCTCCATTAGTGTCTGTGAGGGTTTGTTGGTATAGGCTGTGCACAGGGTCCCAGTGAGCCATCTGTGTGTGTGTGTCTGTGCAAATATGGACAGTGCATTGAGTCACAGTGAGTCATGTGTGTCTCTGGGTGTGTGTGTGTCCACATGTGCTGTGTTCGGTTGTGTGTTTTGTCACAGTAAGCCATGTGTGATTATGTGCTGGTACAGACTGTGAACTGAGTCATGGCCATGTGTGTGTGTGTGTGTGTGTGTGTGTATGCATGCAGACATAGGCTATGCATTGACTCATAGTGAGCTGTTTATGTGTTTGTGATGGTATAGGCTGTCAATTGATTCACAGTGAGCTGTTTGCGTGTGCATGTGCTGATATAGTTTGAGCATTGAGTCACAGTTTGGCTGTGAGTTTGTTTTGCCGGTACAAGATGTACACCGAGTTACAGTGAGCCGTGGGTGTCTATGGCTTTGTGTGTATGTGTATGCCTATATAGGTGGTGCAGTAGGTCACAGTGAGCTGTGAGTGTGGGTGTGATGCTAGTATAGACTGTGAACTGAGTCACAGAGAACCGTGTGTGTGTGTGTGTGTGTGTTGTTTGCTTCAAGTTAATGTGCATTGAGTCACAGTGAGCTCTGTGTGTGTTTGTGAATACCTCTGGGCTGGTATAGGCTGAGCATTGAGTCACAGTGAGGTGTGTTGTGAGTGTGCATGTGTGTGCAAGTATAGGCTGGGCATTGAATCACAGTGAGCTGTGTGTTTTCGTGTGTGTGCAGGTATAGGCTGCGCATTCAGTCACAGTGAGCCGTGTGTATGTGTGAGTGCTCTTGTAGAAGCTGAACATTGAATCACAGTGAGTTGTGTGTGTGATTGTGTGTGTGGGTGCTGTTCCATTCTGTGCATTCTCTCACAGTTAGCCATGTGTGTGTGTGTGTGCATTTGTGTGTGATTTTATAAGCTGTGCATTTATTCACATTGAACTGTGTGTGTGGGTGTGTGCTGGTGTATGCTTTGCATTTTTCACAGTCATCTGGGGGTATGTGTGTCTGTGTGTTGTGCTACAGGCTGAGCATTGTGTCACAGTGAAGTGTGTTTGTGGGAGTGTGCATGTGTCTGCATCTAAAGGCTGGCTATTAGTCACAGTGTGCCTTGTGTGTTTGTGTATGTTTCTGTACTGGTATAGGCTGTGCATTCATTCACAGTGAGGTGTGTTTGTGTGTCTGTCCTGGCGTGGGCTGGTTATTGGGTGACAGTGAGTCATGTGTGTGTGTGTGCTTGTAAAGTCTGTGAACTGAGTCATGGCCGTGTTTGTGTGTGTGAATGCTGGTATAGTTTATGCATTGACACATAGTGATACACGTGTGTGTTTCGTGATGGTATAAGCCATGCACTGAGTGTGAGTGAGCTGTTTTCATGTGTGCATGCTGGTATATTCTGAACTTTGAGTCACAGTGTGGTGTGTGGCCGTGTATGTGTGTGTGTGTGTGTGTGTTCCGGTATAAGATGTACATTGAGATACAGTGAGCCGTGCATATGTGTGGCTGTGTGTGTGGGTGTGTGTGTGTGCTGCTAGAGGCTGAGCATTGTGTAACACGGAGCCATGGGTGTGTTGTGTGTTGGTGGGCTTTCATTGATTCAATGGGTGTGTGTGTCTGTGTTTGTTGTGCTAAAGACTGCATTGAGTCACAGTGAGTCGTGTGTGTGTGTGCTGGTATAGACGATTGATTGAGTCACGGTCAGCCATGTGTGTGTGCATGTTGGTATGTGTGTGTGTTCTTCTATAGGTTGTGCATTGAGTCACAGTGAACCCTGTATCTGTGCAGGTGTGTATGTGTGCTGCTGGGATAGGCTGTGCATTGAGTCACACTGAGGTGTGTGTGTATGCTTGTGTGTTTTGGTATACATTGTACATTGAGTCACAGTGCTGTGTGTTTGTGTGCACGCTGGTATAGTCTGTGCATTGAGTCACAGTTATGTGTGTGTGTCTGCGTGTTCTGGTATAGGCTGACCATTGTGTCACATTGAGGTGTGTGTGTGTGCTGGCATAGGCTGCACTTTTTGTCACAGTGAGGTGTGTGTGTGTGTATGTGTAGGTACAGGCTGTGCATTGAGTCACAGTGTGGGGTGTGTGTGTGATGTTATATGCTGTGCACTAGGACACAGTGAGCCATGTGTGTGTGCTGGTATAATCTGAGCATTGAGTCACAGTGTGGTGTGGTGTGTGTGCCTTTGCTGGTATGGACTGTGCATTGAATCCCAGCCCTGTGTTAGTGTTTGTGTATTTGGTGCTGTAGAGTCTGCATGAGTCACAGTAAGGTGTGTGTGTGTGCTGCTATAGGCTGAGAATTGAGTCACACCTAGGTGAGTGTATGTGTATGTGTATGCTGATAAGGGATTTGCATTGAATCAGTGAGCAGTGTGTGTGTGTGTACTGCTATAGGCTGTGCACTGAGCCACATTAAGGTGTGTTTCTGTGTATGTGTGTGCGGGTATAGGCTATGCATTGACTCACATTGAGCCATGTGTTTGTATGTGCTAGTATACACTGTTCATTGAGTCTCAGTGAGCCATGGTTGTGTGTGTCTGTTTACTTGTATGGGCTTGGCATTGAGTCACAGTGAGGTGTGTGTGTGTGTCTGTGTTTCTGTGTGGTGGTATAAGCTGCATTGAGTCACACGGCGGTGTGTGTGAGAGTGTGTGTGTGTGCAGGTACAGGCTGGTATTGAATCACAGTGAGCTGTGTGTGTGTGTGTGTGTGTGTGCTGCAATAGGCAGAGCATTGAGTCTCAGGTGTGTGTATGTGTGTGTGTATGCTGGTATGGTCTCTGCATTGATTCACTAAGGTGTGTTGTGTGTGCATGTACATGGAGCTGAAGACCGTATACTGATTCACAGTGAGCTGTGTGTGTATGTGTGTGTGTGTGTGATGGTATGGGCTTTTCATTGAATCACTGAGGTGTGTGTCTGTGTGTGTATACCTGGAACTACAGACTGTGCACTGATTCACAACGAGCCATGTGTGAATGTGTGTATGTGATAGTATAGGGTGTGCATAGAGTCACAAAGAGCCGTGCATATGTGTCTTTGCATGGGTGTTGTGATATAGGCTGTGTACTGTGTCACAGTGACTGTGCGTGTGTGTGTGTGTTTGTGTTTGTGATGGTATAGTGCGTGCATTGAATAAGAGAGAGCCATGCATGTGTCTCTGTGTGTGTGTGCTGGCATAGGCATTACATTGAGTCACAGTGAGCCATGTGTTTGTATGCTGGTGTAGACTCTGCATTGAGTCACAGTAAGCCTTGTGTGTGTGCCAGTACAGGCTATGCATTGAGTCAGTGAGTCATATATGTGTGTGTGTGTGTGTGTGTGTGCTGGTATATGCAGTGCATTGAGTCCAAGAGAGCCGTGTATGTTTGTGTGTGTGTGTGTGTGTGCTGCTATAGGTGGTTCCCTGAGTCACAGTCAGTTATGTGTGAGTGTGTGTTTGTGTGTTCTTGTATAGGCTGTGCATTGATCCACAGTGAGTCATGTGTGTATGCTGGTATAGGAGGTGCATTGAGTCACAGTGATGGTTGTGTTTGTGTGTGTGTGTGCTGCAGTAGGCTGTGAATTGAGTCACAGAAGGTGGGTCTTTGTGTGTGTATGTGCAGGTACAGGCTGCGGTTTGAGTCAGAGAGATGGGTGTCTCTGTGTGGTGTAATAGGCTGTGCATTGAATCACAGCGAGCCGTATTTTTGTGTGTATGTGTATTTTTGTATGTGTGTGTGTGTGTGATGGTACAGGTTGAACACTGAGTCACTGAGGTGTGCATGTGTGTATGTGGTGCTACAGACTCGTCGTTAGGTCAAACTGAGACATATGTGTGTGTATGTGTGTGTGTGTGTACAGTTATTGGCTCTGCATTGAGTCATGGTGAACCATGTGTGTGTGGGGAGCTGGTATAGTCACAGCACTGAGTCACAGTTAAATGTGTAGGAGATGTGTGTGCATGTGTGTGTGTATTTGCTGGTGTATACTGTGCATTGAGTCACAGTTAGTAGTGCAGTGTGTGTGTGTCTGTGATGGTGTGGACTGTGTTTTTATCCACTTTGACATGAACGAGTGTGTGTGTGTGTATCTGTGTGTGTGTGTGTGTGTGCTAGCACTGAATGACCATTGAGACAGAGTGGGCTCTGTGTGTGTCTGTGTGTGTGCTGGTATAGACTCTGTATTGATTCACTGTGAGCTGTGTGTTTAAGTGTTTGCTCGTATAGGCAGTGCATTGCGTCTCAGTGAGGTGTTTCTGTGTGTGTGTGCTGGTACAGAAAGCTTTTTCAGTCACAGTCAGGTGTGTGTGTGTGTGCATGTGATTTTGTGTGCTGGTATGGGCTTTATTGTGCTGGTATGGGTTTTATTGAATCATGGGTGTGTGTGTGAGTGCGTGGTGATACAGACTTCATTGAGTCACAGCGAGCTGTGTGTGTGTGTCCTGGTATAGGCGATTGACTGACTACCAGTGAGCCATGTGTGAGTGCGTGTGTGTGTGTGTGTGTGTTCTTGTATAGGCTGTGCATTGATTCACAGTGAGCCAAGTGTGTATGCTGTCATAGGAGGTGCATTGAGTCACAGTGATGGTTGTGTTTGTGTGTGTGTGTTTGTGCTGCAGTAGGCTGTGAATTGAGTACCAGAAGGTGGTTCTTTGTGTGTGTATGTGCAGGTACAGGCTGCGGTTTGAGTCAGAGTGATGGGTGTCTCTGTGTGGTGTTATAGGCTGTGCATTGAATCACAGCGAGCCGTATCTGTGGGTGTATGTGTATTTGTGTATGCGTGTGTGTGTGTGATGTTACAGGCTGATCATTGAGTCTCTGAGGTGTGGATGTGTGTATGTGGTGCTACAGACAGTTTGTTAGGTCAAACTGAGCAATATGTGTGTGTATCTGTGTGTGTGTGTACAGTAATTGGCTGTGCACTGAGTCACAGTGAACCATGTGTGTGTGGGGAGCTGGTATAGTCACAGCACTGAGTCACAGTTAAATGTGTGGGAGGTGTGTGTGTGTGTGTGTGTGTATTTGCTGGTGTAGACTGTGCATTGAGTCACAGTGAGTAGTGCAGTGTGTGTGTGTCTGTGATGGTGTGGACTGTGGTTTTATCCACTTTGACCTGAACGAGTGTGTGTGTTTGTGTGTGTGTGTGTGTGTGCTGACACTGGATGACCATTGAGACAGAGTGGGCTGTGTGTGTGTGTGTGTCTGTGTGTGCACTGGTATAGACTCTGTATTGAGTCACTGTGAGCTTTGTGTGTATGTGTGTGCTCGTATAGGCTGTGCATTGAGTCACAGTGAGGTGTTTGTGTGTTGTGTGCTGGTACAGGAAGCGTTTTCAGTCACAGTCTCGTGTGTGTGTGTGTGCATGTGTGTTTGTGTGCTGGTATAGGCTTTATTGTGTTGGTATGGGGTTTCTTGACTCATGGGTTTGTGTGTGAGTGTGTGGTGATACAGACTGCATTGAGTCACAGTGAGCTGTGTGTGTGTGTGCTGGTATATGCGATTGTTTCAGTACCATTGAGCCAGGTGTGAGTGCGTGTTGGTGTGTTTGTGTGTACTGGTATAGACTGTGCATTGAGTCACAGTGAGGCCTGCATCTGTGCATGTCTGTGTGTGTGTGTGTGTGTGTGCAGTTATATATTGATTCACTGTGCCATGTGAGTGTGTGTACACGCTGGTATACGTTGTGCATTGAGTCAGAGTGAGAGGTGTGTGTGTCCGTGTGTTCTGGTATAGGCTGACAATTGAGGCACACTGAGGTGTGTGTGCACATGTGTGTGTGTGTGTGCTGGTACAGTCTACACATTGAGTCATATTGAGTTGTTTGTGTGTGTATGTGCAGGGAGAGGCGCCACTTTGAGTCACAGTGAGGTGTATGTGTGTGATGTTATACGTTATGCACTGATTCATAGGGAGGTTTGTGTGTGTGTGTGTGTGCACTTTCTGGTATAGGATTTGCATTGAATCACACTGAGCTGTGTTTTTGAGTGTCAGTTTGTGTGCGTGTGTGGAGGTATGGGCTGTGGATTGACTCACAGTTTGCCGTATGTGCTTCTCTGTGTGTGTATGTCTGCTAGCATATCCGGTGCACTGAGTCACATGGAGCCGTGTGTGTGTGTGTGTGTGTGTGTCCTGGTATAGTGTGCATTGATTCACAGTCAGCCATGTGTTTGTGTGTGTGAGTGCACTGGTATAGGATGTGCAGTGAGTCAGAGTGATGTGTGTGTGTGTCTGCGTGTTCTGATATTGGCTGACCATTGTGTCAGATTGAGGTGTGTGTGTGTGTGTGCTGGTATAGGCTGCACTTTTTGTCACAGTGAGGTGTGTGTGTGTGTATGTGTAGGTACAGGTTGTGCATTGAGTCACAGTGTGGGGGGGGTGTGTGTGTGTGATGTTATATTCTGTGCACTAGGACACAGTGAGCCGTGTGTGTGTGCTGGTATAATCTGAGCATTGAGTCACAGTGTGGTGTGGTGTGTGTGCCTTTGCTGGTATGGACTGTGCATTGAATCCAAGCCATGTGTTAGTGTTTGTGTATTTGGTGTTGTACAGTCTGCATGAGTCACAGTAAGATGTGTGTGTGTGCTGCTATTGGCTGAGAATTGAGTCACACCTAGGTGAGTGTATGTGTATGCTGATATGGGATTTGAATTGAATCACTGAGCAGTGTGTGTGTGTGTGTGTACTGCTATAGGCTGTGCACTGAGCCACATTAAGGTGTGTTTCTGTGTATGTGTGTGCGGGTATAGGCTATGCATTGACTCACATTGAACCATGTGTTTGTATGTGCTAGTATACACTGTTCATTGAGTCTCAGTGAGCCATGGTTGTGTGTGTCTGTTTACTTGTATGGGCTTGGCGTTGAGTCACAGTGAGGTGTGTGTGTGTGTGTGTGTGTCTGTGTGGTGGTATAAACTGCATTGAGTCACACGGCGGTGTGTGTGAGAGTGTGTGTGTGTGCAGGTACAGGCTGGTATTGAATCACAGTGAGCCATGTGCGTGCGTGTGTGTGTGAGTGTGCTGGAATAGGCAGAGCATTGAGTCTCAGGTGTGTGTATGTGTGTGTGTATGCTGGTATGGTCTCTGCATTGATTCACTAAGGTGTGTTGTGTGTGTATGTACATAGAGCTGAAGACTGTACACTGATTCACAGTGAGCTGTGTGTGTATGTGTGTGTGTGTGTGATGGTATGGGCTTGGCATTGAGTCACTGAGGGGTGTGTCTGTGTGTGTACACCTGGAACTACAGACTGTGCACTGATTCACAATGAGCCATGTGTTAATGTGTGTATGTGATAGTATAGGGTGTGCATAGAGTCACAAAGAGCCGTGCATATGTGTCTTTGCATGGGTGTTGTGGTATAGGGTCTGCATTGTGTCACAGTGACTGTGCGTGTGTGTGTGTGTGTTTGTGATGGTATAGTACGTGTATTGAATCAGAGAGAGCCATGCATGTGTCTCTGTGTGTGTGTGCTGGCATAGGCATTACATTGAGTCACAGTGAGCCATGTGTTTGTATGCTGGTGTAGACTCTGCATTGAGTCACAGTAAGCCTTGTGTGTGTGCCAGTACAGGCTATGCATTGAGTCAGTGAGTCATATATGTGTGTGTGTGTGTGTGTGCTAGTATATGCTGTGCATTGAATCCAAGAGAGCCGTGTATGTTTGTGTGTGTGTGTGTGTGTGCTGCTATAGGTGGTTCCCTGAGTCACAGTCAGTTATGTGTGAGTGTGTGTTTGTGTGTTCTTGTATAGGCTGTGCAGTGATCCACAGTGAGCCATGTGTGTATGCTGGTATAGGAGGTGCATTGAGTCACAGTGATGGTTGTGTTTGTGTGTGCTGCAGTAGGCTGTGAATTGAGTCACAGAAGGTGGGTCTTTGTGTGTGTATGTGCAGGTACAGGCTGCGGTTTGAGTCAGAGAGATGGGTGTCTCTGTGTGGTGTAATAGGCTGTGCATTGAATCACAGCGAGCCGTATTTTTGTGTGTGTGTGTATTTTTGTATGTGTGTGTGTGTGTGATGGTACAGGTTGAACACTGAGTCACTGAGGTGTGCATGTGTGTATGTGGTGCTACAGACTCATCGTTAGGTCAAACTGAGACATATGTGTGTGTATGTGTGTGTGTGTGTACAGTTATTGGCTCTGCATTGAGTCATGGTGAACCATGTGTGTGTGGGGAGCTGGTATAGTCACAGCACTGAGTCACAGTTAAATGTGTAGGAGATGTGTGTGCATGTGTGTGTGTATTTGCTGGTGTATACTGTGCATTGAGTCACAGTTAGTAGTGCAGTGTGTGTGTGTCTGTGATGGTGTGGACTGTGTTTTTATCCACTTTGACATGAACGAGTGTGTGTGTGTGTATCTGTGTGTGTGTGAGTGTGTGCTAGCACTGAATGACCATTGAGACAGAGTGGGCTCTGTGTGTGTCTGTGTGTGTGCTGGTATAGACTCTGTATTGATTCACTGTGAGCTGTGTGTTTAAGTGTTTGCTCGTATAGGCAGTGCATTGCGTCTCAGTGAGGTGTTTCTGTGTGTGTGTGCTGGTACAGAAAGCTTTTTCAGTCACAGTCAGGTGTGTGTGTGTGTGCATGTGATTTTGTGTGCTGGTATGGGCTTTATTGTGCTGGTATGGGTTTTATTGAATCATGGGTGTGTGTGTGAGTGCGTGGTGATACAGACTTCATTGAGTCACAGCGAGCTGTGTGTGTGTGTCCTGGTATAGGCGATTGACTGACTACCAGTGAGCCATGTGTGAGTGCGTGTTGGTGTGTGTGTGTGTTCTTGTATAGGCTGTGCATTGATTCACAGTGAGCCAAGTGTGTATGCTGTCATAGGAGGTGCATTGAGTCACAGTGATGGTTGTGTTTGTGTGTGTGTGTTTGTGCTGCAGTAGGCTGTGAATTGAGTACCAGAAGGTGGTTCTTTGTGTGTGTATGTGCAGGTACAGGCTGCTGTTTGAGTCAGAGTGATGGGTGTCTCTGTGTCGTGTTATACGCTGTGCATTGAATCACAGCGAGCCGTATCTGTGGGTGTATGTGTATTTGTGTATGCGTGTGTGTGTGTGATGTTACAGGCTGATCATTGAGTCTCTGAGGTGTGGATGTGTGTATGTGGTGCTACAGACAGTTTGTTAGGTCAAACTGAGCAATATGTGTGTGTATGTGTGTGTGTGTGTACAGTAATTGGCTGTGCACTGAGTCACAGTGAACCATGTGTGTGTGGGGAGCTGGTATAGTCACAGCACTGAGTCACAGTTAAATGTGTGGGAGGTGTGTGTGTGTGTGTGTGTGTGTATTTGCTGGTGTAGACTGTGCATTGAGTCACAGTGAGTAGTGCAGTGTGTGTGTGTCTGTGATGGTGTGGACTGTGGTTTTATCCACTTTGACCTGAACGAGTGTGTGTGTTTGTGTGTGTGTGTGTGTGTGTGCTGACACTGGATGACCATTGAGACAGAGTGGGCTGTGTGTGTGTGTGTGTCTGTGTGTGCACTGGTATAGACTCTGTATTGAGTCACTGTGAGCTTTGTGTGTATGTGTGTGCTCGTATAGGCTGTGCATTGAGTCACAGTGAGGTGTTTGTGTGTTGTGTGCTGGTACAGGAAGCATTTTCAGTCACAGTCTCGTGTGTGTGTGTGTGCATGTGTGTTTGTGTGCTGGTATAGGCTTTATTGTGTTGGTATGGGGTTTATTGACTCATGGGTTTGTGTGTGAGTGTGTGGTGATACAGACTGCATTGAGTCACAGTGAGCTGTGTGTGTGTGTGCTGGTATATGCGATTGTTTCAGTACCATTGAGCCAGGTGTGAGTGCGTGTTGGTGTGTTTGTGTGTACTGGTATAGACTGTGCATTGAGTCACAGTGAGGCCTGCATCTGTGCATGTCTGTGTGTGTGTGTGTGTGTGTGTGTGCAGTTATATATTGATTCACTGTGCCATGTGAGTGTGTGTACACGCTGGTATACGTTGTGCATTGAGTCAGAGTGAGAGGTGTGTGTGTCCGTGTGTTCTGGTATAGGCTGACAATTGAGGCACACTGAGGTGTGTGTGCACATGTGTGTGTGTGTGTGCTGGTACAGTCTACACATTGAGTCATATTGAGTTGTTTGTGTGTGTATGTGCAGGGAGAGGCACCACTTTGAGTCACAGTGAGGTGTACGTGTGTGATGTTATACGTTATGCACTGATTCATAGGGAGGTTTTTGTGTGTGTGTGTGTGCACTTTCTGGTATAGGATTTGCATTGAATCACACTGAGCTGTGTTTTTGAGTGTCAGTTTGTGTGCGTGTGTGGAGGTATGGGCTGTGGATTGACTCACAGTTTGCCGTATGTGCTTCTCTGTGTGTGTATGTCTGCTAGCATATCCGGTGCACTGAGTCACATGGAGCCGTGTGTGTGTGTGTGTGTGTGTGTCCTGGTATAGTGTGCATTGATTCACAGTCAGCCATGTGTTTGTGTGTGTGAGTGTGAGTGCACTGGTATAGGATGTGCAGTGAGGCAGAGTGATGTGTGTGTGTGTCTGCGTGTTCTGATATTGGCTGACCATTGTGTCAGATTGAGGTGTGTGTGTGTGTGTGCTGGTATAGGCTGCACTTTTTGTCACAGTGAGGTGTGTGTGTGTGTATGTGTAGGTACAGGTTGTGCATTGAGTCACAGTGTGGGGGGTGTGTGTGTGTGTGTGATGTTATATTCTGTGCACTAGGACACAGTGAGCCGTGTGTGTGTGCTGGTATAATCTGAGCATTGAGTCACAGTGTGGTGTGGTGTGTGTGCCTTTGCTGGTATGGACTGTGCATTGAATCCAAGCCATGTGTTAGTGTTTGTGTATTTGGTGTTGTACAGTCTGCATGAGTCACAGTAAGATGTGTGTGTGTGCTGCTATTGGCTGAGAATTGAGTCACACCTAGGTGAGTGTATGTGTATGCTGATATGGGATTTGAATTGAATCACTGAGCAGTGTGTGTGTGTGTGTACTGCTATAGGCTGTGCACTGAGCCACATTAAGGTGTGTTTCTGTGTATGTGTGTGCGGGTATAGGCTATGCATTGACTCACATTGAACCATGTGTTTGTATGTGCTAGTATACACTGTTCATTGAGTCTCAGTGAGCCATGGTTGTGTGTGTCTGTTTACTTGTATGGGCTTGGCGTTGAGTCACAGTGAGGTGTGTGTGTGTGTGTGTCTGTGTGGTGGTATAAACTGCATTGAGTCACACGGCGGTGTGTGTGAGAGTGTGTGTGTGTGCAGGTACAGGCTGGTATTGAATCACAGTGAACCATGTGCGTGCGTGTGTGTGTGAGTGTGCTGGAATAGGCAGAGCATTGAGTCTCAGGTGTGTGTATGTGTGTGTGTATGCTGGTATGGTCTCTGCATTGATTCACTAAGGTGTGTTGTGTGTGTATGTACATAGAGCTGAAGACTGTACACTGATTCACAGTGAGCTGTGTGTGTATGTGTGTGTGTGTGTGATGGTATGGGCTTTGCATTGAGTCACTGAGGGGTGTGTCTGTGTGTGTACACCTGGAACTAGAGACTGTGCACTGATTCACAATGAGCCATGTGTGAATGTGTGTATGTGATAGTATAGGGTGTGCATAGAGTCACAAAGAGCCGTGCATATGTGTCTTTGCATGGGTGTTGTGGTATAGGGTCTGCATTGTGTCACAGTGACTGTGCGTGTGTGTGTGTGTGTTTGTGATGGTATAGTATGTGCATTGAATCAGAGAGAGCCATGCATGTGTCTCTGTGTGTGTGTGCTGGCATAGGCATTACATTGAGTCACAGTGAGCCATGTGTTTGTATGCTGGTGTAGACTCTGCATTGAGTCACAGTAAGCCTTGTGTGTGTGCCAGTACAGGTTGTGCATTGAGTCAGTGAGTCATATATGTGTGTGTGTTTGTGTGTGTGTGTGCTGGTTTAGACAGTGCATTGAATCCAATGAGCCGTGTATGTTTGTGTGTGTGTGTGTGTGTGCTGTTAGGTAATGTGCATTGAGTCACAGTAGCTCTGTGTGTGTTTTTGAATACCTCTGGGCTGGCATAGGCTGAGAATTGAGTCACAGTGTGGTGTGTGTGTGAGTGTTCATGTGTGTGCAAGTATAGGGTGGGCATTGAAGCACAGTGAGCTGTGTGTGTTTGTGTGTGTGCTGATATAGGGTGCACATTCAGTTACAGTGAGCCGTGTGTGTATGTGAGTGTGCTTGTAGAAGCTGCACACTGGTTAACAGTGAGGTGTGTATGAGTGTGTGTGAGTGCTGTTACATACTGGGCATTCAGTCACAGTTTGTTGTGTGTGTGTGTGCATGCATGTGTGCTTTTATAGGTTGTGCCTTGATTCACATTGAACTGTGAGTGTGGGTGTGTGGGTGTCTGCTGGTATATATTTTGCATTGTTTCACAATGAGCTGTGTGTGTGTGTGTGTGTTCTGGTATAAGATGTACATTGAGATACAGTGATCCGTGCATGTGTGTGGCTGTGTCTGTGTGTGTGTGCTGCTAGAGGCTGGGCATTGTGTAACACTGAGCCATGTGTTTCTGTGTGTCACTCTATAGACTGTGCATTGAGTCTGTGTGTGTGCATGCATGTGTGCTGGTATAGGCTATGCATTGATTCACATTGAGTTTGTGTGTGGTTGTGCATGTTGTGTGGCTATATGTTTTGCATTGATTCACTGTGAGCTGTGTGTGTGTGATTGTGCATGTGTGTGAACATATAGGCTGGACATTGAGTCACAGTGAGGTGTGTGTGTGAGTTTGTGTTTATGTGCAGTGGTAAAAGCCACTCAATGAGAAACAGTGATGTTTGTGTCTGATAGTGTGTGTCTTTTCAGGTTTATGCTGGGCATTGAGTCACAGTGAGCCGTGTGTGTGTGTGCATGTGTGTGTTTGTGTGCTGGTATAGGCTGTGCATTGAGTCACAGTGAGGTGTGTATGTCTGTTCCGGTGTACACTGGGCATTGAGTCTCAGATTTGTATGTCTGTGTGTGTGTGCTGAGATAGGCTGTGCATTGAGTCACAGTGACATGTGTGTCAGTGTCTGTGTGAGTGTGTAATAGTATAGCTTGTGTGTTCAGACACAGTGAGGTTTGAGTGTGAGTGTGTGTGTGCTCTTAGAGACTGTGGATTGAGTATCAGTGAGCCATGTTTGTTTTTGTGTGTGTGCATGCATGTGTTCTGTTATAAGCTGTGCACTGAGTCACATTGCCGTATTTTTGTGTGTGTGTGGGTATGCCTGTTGATATAGGCTATGCATTGAGTCACAGTGCTCCGTTAGTGTCTGTGAGGGTTTGTTGGTATAGGCTGTGCACAGGGTCCCAGTGAGCCATCTGTGTGTGTGTGTCTGTGCAAATATGGACAGTGCATTGAGTCACAGTGAGTCATGTGTGTCTCTGGGTGTGTGTGTGTCCACATGTGCTGTGTTCGGTTGCGTGTTTTGTCACAGTAAGCCATGTGTGATTATGTGCTGGTATAGACTGTGAACTGAGTCACGGCCATGTGTGTGTGTGTGTGTGTGTGTGTGTGTATGCATGCAGACATAGGCTATGCATTGACTCCTAGTGAGCTGTTTATGTGTTTGTGATGGTATAGGCTGTCAATTGATTCACAGTGAGCTGTTTGCGTGTGCATGTGCTGATATAGTTTGAGCATTGAGTCATAGTTTGGCTGTGAGTTTGTTTTGCCGGTACAAGACGTACACTGAGTTTCAGTGAGCCGTGGGTGTCTATGGCTTTGTGTGTATGTGTGTGCCTATATAGGTGGTGCAGTAAGTCACAGTGAGCTGTGAGTGTGGGTGTGATGCTAGTATAGACTGTGAACTGAGTCACAGAGAACCATGTGTGTGTGTGTGTGTGTGTGTGTGTTGTTTGCTTCAAGTTAATGTGCATTGAGTCACAGTGAGCTCTGTGTGTGTTTGTGAATACCTCTGGGCTGGTATAGGCTGAGCATTGAGTCACAGTGAGGTGTGTTGTGAGTGTGCGTGTGTGTGCAAGTATAGGCTGGGCATTGAATCACAGTGAGCTGTGTGTTTTCGTGTGTGTGCTGGTATAGGCTGCGCATTCAGTCACAGTGAGCCCTGTGTATGTGTGAGTGCTCTTGTAGAAGCTGAACATTGAATCACAGTGAGTTGTGTGTGTGATTGTGTGTGTGGGTGCTGTTCCATTCTGTGCATTCTCTCACAGTTAGCCATGTGTGTGTGTGTGTGCATTTGTGTGTGATTTTATAAGCTGTGCATTTATTCACATTGAACTGTGTGTGTGGGTGTGTGCTGGTGTATGCTTTGCATTTTTCACAGTCATCTGGGGGTATGTGTGTCTGTGTGTTGTGCTACAGGCTGAGCATTGTGTCACAGTGAAGTGTGTTTGTGGGAGTGTGCATGTGTCTGCATCTAAAGGCTGGCTATTAGTCACAGTGTGCCTTGTGTGTTTGTGTATGTTTCTGTACTGGTATAGGCTGTGCATTCATTCACAGTGAGGTGTGTTTGTGTGTCTGTCCTGGCGTAGGCTGGTTATTGGGTGACAGTGAGTCATGTGTGTGTGTGTGCTTGTAAAGTCTGTGAACTGAGTCATGGCCGTGTTTGTGTGTGTGAATGCTGGTATAGTTTATGCATTGACACATAGTGATACACGTGTGTGTTTCGTGATGGTATAAGCCATGCACTGAGTGTGAGTGAGCTGTTTTCATGTGTGCATGCTGGTATATTCTGAACTTTGAGTCACAGTGTGGTGTGTGGCCGTGTATGTGTGTGTGTGTGTGTGTGTGTGTGTTCCGGTATAAGATGTACATTGAGATACAGTGAGCCGTGCATATGTGTGGCTGTGTGTGTGGCTGTGTGTGTGTGCTGCTAGAGGCTGAGCATTGTGTAACACGGAGCCATGGGTGTGTTGTGTGTTGGTGGGCTTTCATTGATTCAATGGGTGTGTGTGTCTGTGTTTGTTGTGCTAAAGACTGCATTGAGTCACAGTGAGTCGTGTGTGTGTGTGCTGGTATACACGATTGATTGAGTCACGGTCACCCATGTGTGTGTGCATGTTGGTATGTGTGTGTGTTCTTCTATAGGTTGTGCATTGAGTCACAGTGAACCCTGTATCTGTGCAGGTGTGTATGTGTGGTGCTGGTATAGGCTGTGCATTGAGTCACACTGAGGTGTGTGTGTATGCTTGTGTGTTTTGGTATACATTGTACATTGAGTCACAGTGCTGTGTGTTTGTGTGCACGCTGGTATAGTCTGTGCATTGAGTCACAGTGATGTGTGTGTGTCTGCATGTTCTGGTATAGGCTGACCATTGTGTCACATTGAGGTGTGTGTGTGTGCTGGCATAGGCTGCACTTTTTGTCACAGTGAGGTGTGTGTGTGTGTATGTGTAGGTACAGGCTGTGCATTGAGTCACAGTGTGGGGTGTGTGTGTGATGTTATATGCTGTGCACTAGGACACAGTGAGCCATGTGTGTGTGCTGGTATAATCTGAGCATTGAGTCACAGTGTGGTGTGGTGTGTGTGCCTTTGCTGGTATGGACTGTGCATTGAATCCCAGCCCTGTGTTAGTGTTTGTGTATTTGGTGCTGTAGAGTCTGCATGAGTCACAGTAAGGTGTGTGTGTGTGCTGCTATAGGCTGAGAATTGAGTCACACCTAGGTGAGTGTATGTGTATGTGTATGCTGATAAGGGATTTGCATTGAATCAGTGAGCGGTGTGTGTGTGTGTACTGCTATAGGCTGTGCACTGAGCCACATTAAGGTGTGTTTCTGTGTATGTGTGTGCGGGTATAGGCTATGCATTGACTCACATTGAGCCATGTGTTTGTATGTGCTAGTATACACTGTTCATTGAGTCTCAGTGAGCCATGGTTGTGTGTGTCTGTTTACTTGTATGGGCTTGGCATTGAGTCACAGTGAGGTGTGTGTGTGTGTGTGTGTGTGTCTGTGTGGTGGTATAAGCTGCATTGAGTCACACGGCGGTGTGTGTGAGAGTGTGTGTGTGTGCAGGTACAGGCTGGTATTGAATCACAGTGAGCTGTGTGTGTGTGTGTGTGTGTGTGTGTGTGCTGCAATAGGCAGAGCATTGAGTCTCAGGTGTGTGTATGTGTGTGTGTATGCTGGTATGGTCTCTGCATTGATTCACTAAGGTGTGTTGTGTGTGTATGTACATGGAGCTGAAGACCGTATACTGATTCACAGTGAGCTGTGTGTGTATGTGTGTGTGTGTGTGATGGTATGGGCTTTGCATTGAATCACTGAGGTGTGTGTCTGTGTGTGTATACCTGGAACTACAGACTGTGCACTGATTCACAATGAGCCATGTGTGAATGTGTGTATGTCATAGTATAGGGTGTGCATAGAGTCACAAAGAGCCATGCATATGTGTCTTTGCATGGGTGTTGTGATATAGGCTGTGTACTGTGGCACAGTGACTGTGCATGTGTGTGTGTGTTTGTGTTTGTGATGGTATAGTGCGTGCATTGAATAAGAGAGAGCCATGCATGTGTCTCTGTGTGTGTGTGCTGGCATAGGCATTACATTGAGTCACAGTGAGCCATGTGTTTGTATGCTGGTGTAGACTCTGCATTGAGTCACAGTAAGCCTTGTGTGTGTGCCAGTACAGGCTATGCATTGAGTCAGTGAGTCATATATGTGTGTGTGTGTGTGTGTGTGTGCTGGTATATGCAGTGCATTGAGTCCAAGAGAGCCGTGTATGTTTGTGTGTGTGTGTGTGTGTGCTGCTATAGGTGGTTCCCTGAGTCACAGTCAGTTATGTGTGAGTGTGTGTTTGTGTGTTCTTGTATAGGCTGTGCATTGATCCACAGTGAGTCATGTGTGTATGCTGGTATAGGAGGTGCATTGAGTCACAGTGATGGTTGTGTTTGTGTGTGTGTGTGCTGCAGTAGGCTGTGAATTGAGTCACAGAAGGTGGGTCTTTGTGTGTGTATGTGCAGGTACAGGCTGCGGTTTGAGTCAGAGAGATGGGTGTCTCTGTGTGGTGTAATAGGCTGTGCATTGAATCACAGCGAGCCGTATTTTTGTGTGTATGTGTATTTTTGTATGTGTGTGTGTGTGTGATGGTACAGGTTGAACACTGAGTCACTGAGGTGTGCATGTGTGTATGTGGTGCTACAGACTCGTCGTTAGGTCAAACTGAGACATATGTGTGTGTATGTGTGTGTGTGTGTACAGTTATTGGCTCTGCATTGAGTCATGGTGAACCATGTGTGTGTGGGGAGCTGGTATCGTCACAGCACTGAGTCACAGTTAAATGTGTAGGAGATGTGTGTGCATGTGTGTGTGTATTTGCTGGTGTATACTGTGCATTGAGTCACAGTTAGTAGTGCAGTGTGTGTGTGTCTGTGATGGTGTGGACTGTGTTTTTATCCACTTTGACATGAACGAGTGTGTGTGTGTGTATCTGTGTGTGTGTGTGTGTGTGCTAGCACTGAATGACCATTGAGACAGAGTGGGCTCTGTGTGTGTCTGTGTGTGTGCTGGTATAGACTCTGTATTGATTCACTGTGAGCTGTGTGTTTAAGTGTTTGCTCGTATAGGCAGTGCATTGCGTCTCAGTGAGGTGTTTCTGTGTGTGTGTGCTGGTACAGAAAGCTTTTTCAGTCACAGTCAGGTGTGTGTGTGTGTGCATGTGATTTTGTGTGCTGGTATGGGCTTTATTGTGCTGGTATGGGTTTTATTGAATCATAGGTGTGTGTGTGAGTGCGTGGTGATACAGACTTCATTGAGTCACAGCGAGCTGTGTGTGTGTGTCCTGGTATAGGCGATTGACTGACTACCAGTGAGCCATGTGTGAGTGCGTGTGTGTGTGTGTGTGTGTTCTTGTATAGGCTGTGCATTGATTCACAGTGAGCCAAGTGTGTATGCTGTCATAGGAGGTGCATTGAGTCACAGTGATGGTTGTGTTTGTGTGTGTGTGTTTGTGCTGCAGTAGGCTGTGAATTGAGTACCAGAAGGTGGTTCTTTGTGTGTGTATGTGCAGGTACAGGCTGCGGTTTGAGTCAGAGTGATGGGTGTCTCTGTGTCGTGTTATAGGCTGTGCATTGAATCACAGCGAGCCGTATCTGTGGGTGTATGTGTATTTGTGTATGCGTGTGTGTGTGTGATGTTACAGGCTGATCATTGAGTCTCTGAGGTGTGGATGTGTGTATGTGGTGCTACAGACAGTTTGTTAGGTCAAACTGAGCAATATGTGTGTGTATCTGTGTGTGTGTGTACAGTAATTGGCTGTGCACTGAGTCACAGTGAACCATGTGTGTGTGGGGAGCTGGTATAGTCACAGCACTGAGTCACAGTTAAATGTGTGGGAGGTGTGTGTGTGTGTGTGTGTGTGTGTGTGTGTATTTGCTGGTGTAGACTGTGCATTGAGTCACAGTGAGTAGTGCAGTGTGTGTGTGTCTGTGATGGTGTGGACTGTGGTTTTATCCACTTTGACCTGAACGAGTGTGTGTGTTTGTGTGTGTGTGTGTGTGTGCTGACACTGGATGACCATTGAGACAGAGTGGGCTGTGTGTGTGTGTGTCTGTGTGTGCACTGGTATAGACTCTGTATTGAGTCACTGTGAGCTTTGTGTGTATGTGTGTGCTCGTATAGGCTGTGCATTGAGTCACAGTGAGGTGTTTGTGTGTTGTGTGCTGGTACAGGAAGCGTTTTCAGTCACAGTCTAGTGTGTGTGTGTGTGCATGTGTGTTTGTGTGCTGGTATAGGCTTTATTGTGTTGGTATGGGGTTTATTGACTCATGGGTTTGTGTGTGAGTGTGTGGTGATACAGACTGCATTGAGTCACAGTGAGCTGTGTGTGTGTGTGCTGGTATATGCGATTGTTTCAGTACCATTGAGCCAGGTGTGAGTGCGTGTTGGTGTGTTTGTGTGTACTGGTATAGACTGTGCATTGAGTCACAGTGAGGCCTGCATCTGTGCATGTCTGTGTGTGTGTGTGTGTGTGTGTGTGCAGTTATATATTGATTCACTGTGCCATGTGAGTGTGTGTACACGCTGGTATACGTTGTGCATTGAGTCAGAGTGAGAGGTGTGTGTGTCCGTGTGTTCTGGTATAGGCTGACAATTGAGGCACACTGAGGTGTGTGTGCACATGTGTGTGTGTGTGTGCTGGTACAGTCTACACATTGAGTCATATTGAGTTGTTTGTGTGTGTATGTGCAGGGAGAGGCACCACTTTGAGTCACAGTGAGGTGTACGTGTGTGATGTTATACGTTATGCACTGATTCATAGGGAGGTTTTTGTGTGTGTGTGTGTGCACTTTCTGGTATAGGATTTGCATTGAATCACACTGAGCTGTGTTTTTGAGTGTCAGTTTGTGTGCGTGTGTGGAGGTATGGGCTGTGGATTGACTCACAGTTTGCCGTATGTGCTTCTCTGTGTGTGTATGTCTGCTAGCATATCCGGTGCACTGAGTCACATGGAGCCGTGTGTGTGTGTGTGTGTGTGTGTCCTGGTATAGTGTGCATTGATTCACAGTCAGCCATGTGTTTGTGTGTGTGAGTGTGAGTGCACTGGTATAGGATGTGCAGTGAGTCAGAGTGATGTGTGTGTGTGTCTGCGTGTTCTGATATTGGCTGACCATTGTGTCAGATTGAGGTGTGTGTGTGTGTGTGCTGGTATAGGCTGCACTTTTTGTCACAGTGAGGTGTGTGTGTGTATGTGTAGGTACAGGCTGTGCATTGAGTCACAGTGTGGGGTGTGTGTGTGTGTGTGTGATGTTATATTCTGTGCACTAGGACACAGTGAGCCGTGTGTGTGTGCTGGTATAATCTGAGCATTGAGTCACAGTGTGGTGTGGTGTGTGTGCCTTTGCTGGTATGGACTGTGCATTGAATCCAAGCCATGTGTTAGTGTTTGTGTATTTGGTGTTGTACAGTCTGCATGAGTCACAGTAAGATGTGTGTGTGTGCTGCTATTGGCTGAGAATTGAGTCACACCTAGGTGAGTGTATGTGTATTCTGATATGGGATTTGCATTGAATCAGTGAGCAGTGTGTGTGTGTGTGTGTACTGCTATAGGCTGTGCACTGAGCCACATTAAGGTGTGTTTCTGTGTATGTGTGTGCGGGTATAGGCTATGCATTGACTCACATTGAACCATGTGTTTGTATGTGCTAGTATACACTGTTCATTGAGTCTCAGTGAGCCATGGTTGTGTGTGTCTGTTTACTTGTATGGGCTTGGCGTTGAGTCACAGTGAGGTGTGTGTGTGTGTGTGTCTGTGTGGTGGTATAAACTGCATTGAGTCACACGGCGGTGTGTGTGAGAGTGTGTGTGTGTGCAGGTACAGGCTGGTATTGAATCACAGTGAACCATGTGCGTGCGTGTGTGTGTGAGTGTGCTGGAATAGGCAGAGCATTGAGTCTCAGGTGTGTGTATGTGTGTGTGTATGCTGGTATGGTCTCTGCATTGATTCACTAAGGTGTGTTGTGTGTGTATGTACATAGAGCTGAAGACTGTACACTGATTCACAGTGAGCTGTGTGTGTATGTGTGTGTGTGTGTGATGGTATGGGCTTTGCATTGAGTCACTGAGGGGTGTGTCTGTGTGTGTACACCTGGAACTAGAGACTGTGCACTGATTCACAATGAGCCATGTGTGAATGTGTGTATGTGATAGTATAGGGTGTGCATAGAGTCACAAAGAGCCGTGCATATGTGTCTTTGCATGGGTGTTGTGGTATAGGGTCTGCATTGTGTCACAGTGACTGTGCGTGTGTGTGTGTGTGTTTGTGATGGTATAGTATGTGCATTGAATCAGAGAGAGCCATGCATGTGTCTCTGTGTGTGTGTGCTGGCATAGGCATTACATTGAGTCACAGTGAGCCATGTGTTTGTATGCTGGTGTAGACTCTGCATTGAGTCACAGTAAGCCTTGTGTGTGTGCCAGTACAGGTTGTGCATTGAGTCAGTGAGTCATATATGTGTGTGTGTTTGTGTGTGTGTGTGCTGGTTTAGACAGTGCATTGAATCCAATGAGCCGTGTATGTTTGTGTGTGTGTGTGTGTGTGCTGTTAGGTAATGTGCATTGAGTCACAGTAGCTCTGTGTGTGTTTTTGAATACCTCTGGGCTGGCATAGGCTGAGAATTGAGTCACAGTGCGGTGTGTGTGTGAGTGTTCATGTGTGTGCAAGTATAGGGTGGGCATTGAAGCACAGTGAGCTGTGTGTGTTTGTGTGTGTGCTGATATAGGGTGCACATTCAGTTACAGTGAGCCGTGTGTGTATGTGAGTGTGCTTGTAGAAGCTGCACACTGGTTAACAGTGAGGTGTGTATGAGTGTGTGTGAGTGCTGTTACATACTGGGCATTCAGTCACAGTTTGTTGTGTGTGTGTGTGCATGCATGTGTGCTTTTATAGGTTGTGCCTTGATTCACATTGAACTGTGAGTGTGAGTGTGTGGGTGTCTGCTGGTATATATTTTGCATTGTTTCACAATGAGCTGTGTGTGTGTGTGTGTGTTCTGGTATAAGATGTACATTGAGATACAGTGATCCGTGCATGTGTGTGGCTGTGTCTGTGTGTGTGTGCTGCTAGAGGCTGGGCATTGTGTAACACTGAGCCATGTGTTTCTGTGTGTCACTCTATAGACTGTGCATTGAGTCTGTGTGTGTGCATGCATGTGTGCTGGTATAGGCTATGCATTGATTCACATTGAGTTTGTGTGTGGTTGTGCATGTTGTGTGGCTATATGTTTTGCATTGATTCACTGTGAGCTGTGTGTGTGTGATTGTGCATGTGTGTGAACATATAGGCTGGACATTGAGTCACAGTGAGGTGTGTGTGTGAGTTTGTGTTTATGTGCAGTGGTAAAAGCCACTCAATGAGAAACAGTGATGTTTGTGTCTGATAGTGTGTGTCTTTTCAGGTTTATGCTGGGCATTGAGTCACAGTGAGCCATGTGTGTGTGTGCATGTGTGTGTTTGTGTGCTGGTATAGGCTGTGCATTGAGTCACAGTGAGGTGTGTATGTCTGTTCCGGTGTACACTGGGCATTGAGTCTCAGATTTGTATGTCTGTGTGTGTGTGCTGAGATAGGCTGTGCATTGAGTCACAGTGACATGTGTGTCAGTGTCTGTGTGAGTGTGTAATAGTATAGCTTGTGTGTTCAGACACAGTGAGGTTTGAGTGTGAGTGTGTGTGTGCTCTTAGAGACTGTGGATTGAGTATCAGTGAGCCATGTTTGTTTTTGTGTGTGTGCATGCATGTGTTCTGTTATAAGCTGTGCACTGAGTCACATTGCCGTATTTTTGTGTGTGTGTGGGTATGCCTGTTGATATAGGCTATGCATTGAGTCACAGTGCTCCGTTAGTGTCTGTGAGGGTTTGTTGGTATAGGCTGTGCACAGGGTCCCAGTGAGCCATCTGTGTGTGTGTGTCTGTGCAAATATGGACAGTGCATTGAGTCACAGTGAGTCATGTGTGTCTCTGGGTGTGTGTGTGTCCACATGTGCTGTGTTCGGTTGCGTGTTTTGTCACAGTAAGCCATGTGTGATTATGTGCTGGTACAGACTGTGAACTGAGTCACGGCCATGTGTGTGTGTGTGTGTGTGTGTGTGTGTGTGTGTATGCATGCAGACATAGGCTATGCATTGACTCCTAGTGAGCTGTTTATGTGTTTGTGATGGTATAGGCTGTCAATTGATTCACAGTGAGCTGTTTGCGTGTGCATGTGCCGATATAGTTTGAGCATTGAGTCATAGTTTGGCTGTGAGTTTGTTTTGCCGGTACAAGACGTACACTGAGTTTCAGTGAGCCGTGGGTGTCTATGGCTTTGTGTGTATGTGTGTGCCTATATAGGTGGTGCAGTAAGTCACAGTGAGCTGTGAGTGTGGGTGTGATGCTAGTATAGACTGTGAACTGAGTCACAGAGAACCGTGTGTGTGTGTGTGTGTGTGTGTTGTTTGCTTCAAGTTAATGTGCATTGAGTCACAGTGAGCTCTGTGTGTGTTTGTGAATACCTCTGGGCTGGTATAGGCTGAGCATTGAGTCACAGTGAGGTGTGTTGTGAGTGTGCGTGTGTGTGCAAGTATAGGCTGGGCATTGAATCACAGTGAGCTGTGTGTTTTCGTGTGTGTGCTGGTATAGGCTGCGCATTCAGTCACAGTGAGCCCTGTGTATGTGTGAGTGCTCTTGTAGAAGCTGAACATTGAATCACAGTGAGTTGTGTGTGTGATTGTGTGTGTGGGTGCTGTTCCATTCTGTGCATTCTCTCACAGTTAGCCATGTGTGTGTGTGTGTGCATTTGTGTGTGATTTTATAAGCTGTGCATTTATTCACATTGAACTGTGTGTGTGGGTGTGTGCTGGTGTATGCTTTGCATTTTTCACAGTCATCTGGGGGTATGTGTGTCTGTGTGTTGTGCTACAGGCTGAGCATTGTGTCACAGTGAAGTGTGTTTGTGGGAGTGTGCATGTGTCTGCATCTAAAGGCTGGCTATTAGTCACAGTGTGCCTTGTGTGTTTGTGTATGTTTCTGTACTGGTATAGGCTGTGCATTCATTCACAGTGAGGTGTGTTTGTGTGTCTGTCCTGGCGTAGGCTGGTTATTGGGTGACAGTGAGTCATGTGTGTGTGTGTGCTTGTAAAGTCTGTGAACTGAGTCATGGCCGTGTTTGTGTGTGTGAATGCTGGTATAGTTTATGCATTGACACATAGTGATACACGTGTGTGTTTCGTGATGGTATAAGCCATGCACTGAGTGTGAGTGAGCTGTTTTCATGTGTGCATGCTGGTATATTCTGAACTTTGAGTCACAGTGTGGTGTGTGGCTGTGTATGTGTGTGTGTGTGTGTGTGTGTGTGTTCCGGTATAAGATGTACATTGAGATACAGTGAGCCGTGCATATGTGTGGCTGTGTGTGTGGCTGTGTGTGTGTGCTGCTAGAGGCTGAGCATTGTGTAACACGGAGCCATGGGTGTGTTGTGTGTTGGTGGGCTTTCATTGATTCAATGGGTGTGTGTGTCTGTGTTTGTTGTGCTAAAGACTGCATTGAGTCACAGTGAGTCGTGTGTGTGTGTGCTGGTATACACGATTGATTGAGTCACGGTCACCCATGTGTGTGTGCATGTTGGTATGTGTGTGTGTTCTTCTATAGGTTGTGCATTGAGTCACAGTGAACCCTGTATCTGTGCAGGTGTGTATGTGTGGTGCTGGTATAGGCTGTGCATTGAGTCACACTGAGGTGTGTGTGTATGCTTGTGTGTTTTGGTATACATTGTACATTGAGTCACAGTGCTGTGTGTTTGTGTGCACGCTGGTATAGTCTGTGCATTGAGTCACAGTGATGTGTGTGTGTCTGCATGTTCTGGTATAGGCTGACCATTGTGTCACATTGAGGTGTGTGTGTGTGCTGGCATAGGCTGCACTTTTTGTCACAGTGAGGTGTGTGTGTGTGTATGTGTAGGTACAGGCTGTGCATTGAGTCACAGTGTGGGGTGTGTGTGTGATGTTATATGCTGTGCACTAGGACACAGTGAGCCATGTGTGTGTGCTGGTATAATCTGAGCATTGAGTCACAGTGTGGTGTGGTGTGTGTGCCTTTGCTGGTATGGACTGTGCATTGAATCCCAGCCCTGTGTTAGTGTTTGTGTATTTGGTGCTGTAGAGTCTGCATGAGTCACAGTAAGGTGTGTGTGTGTGCTGCTATAGGCTGAGAATTGAGTCACACCTAGGTGAGTGTATGTGTATGTGTATGCTGATAAGGGATTTGCATTGAATCAGTGAGCGGTGTGTGTGTGTGTACTGCTATAGGCTGTGCACTGAGCCACATTAAGGTGTGTTTCTGTGTATGTGTGTGCGGGTATAGGCTATGCATTGACTCACATTGAGCCATGTGTTTGTATGTGCTAGTATACACTGTTCATTGAGTCTCAGTGAGCCATGGTTGTGTGTGTCTGTTTACTTGTATGGGCTTGGCATTGAGTCACAGTGAGGTGTGTGTGTGTGTGTGTGTGTGTCTGTGTGGTGGTATAAGCTGCATTGAGTCACACGGCGGTGTGTGTGAGAGTGTGTGTGTGTGCAGGTACAGGCTGGTATTGAATCACAGTGAGCTGTGTGTGTGTGTGTGTGTGTGTGTGTGCTGCAATAGGCAGAGCATTGAGTCTCAGGTGTGTGTATGTGTGTGTGTATGCTGGTATGGTCTCTGCATTGATTCACTAAGGTGTGTTGTGTGTGTATGTACATGGAGCTGAAGACAGTATACTGATTCACAGTGAGCTGTGTGTGTATGTGTGTGTGTGTGTGATGGTATGGGCTTTTCATTGAATCACTGAGGTGTGTGTCTGTGTGTGTATACCTGGAACTACAGACTGTGCACTGATTCACAATGAGCCATGTGTGAATGTGTGTATGTCATAGTATAGGGTGTGCATAGAGTCACAAAGAGCCATGCATATGTGTCTTTGCATGGGTGTTGTGATATAGGCTGTGTACTGTGGCACAGTGACTGTGCATGTGTGTGTGTGTTTGTGTTTGTGATGGTATAGTGCGTGCATTGAATAAGAGAGAGCCATGCATGTGTCTCTGTGTGTGTGTGCTGGCATAGGCATTACATTGAGTCACAGTGAGCCATGTGTTTGTATGCTGGTGTAGACTCTGCATTGAGTCACAGTAAGCCTTGTGTGTGTGCCAGTACAGGCTATGCATTGAGTCAGTGAGTCATATATGTGTGTGTGTGTGTGTGTGTGTGTGCTGGTATATGCAGTGCATTGAGTCCAAGAGAGCCGTGTATGTTTGTGTGTGTGTGTGTGTGTGCTGCTATAGGTGGTTCCCTGAGTCACAGTCAGTTATGTGTGAGTGTGTGTTTGTGTGTTCTTGTATAGGCTGTGCATTGATCCACAGTGAGTCATGTGTGTATGCTGGTATAGGAGGTGCATTGAGTCACAGTGATGGTTGTGTTTGTGTGTGTGTGTGCTGCAGTAGGCTGTGAATTGAGTCACAGAAGGTGGGTCTTTGTGTGTGTATGTGCAGGTACAGGCTGCGGTTTGAGTCAGAGAGATGGGTGTCTCTGTGTGGTGTAATAGGCTGTGCATTGAATCACAGCGAGCCGTATTTTTGTGTGTATGTGTATTTTTGTATGTGTGTGTGTGTGTGATGGTACAGGTTGAACACTGAGTCACTGAGGTGTGCATGTGTGTATGTGGTGCTACAGACTCGTCGTTAGGTCAAACTGAGACATATGTGTGTGTATGTGTGTGTGTGTGTACAGTTATTGGCTCTGCATTGAGTCATGGTGAACCATGTGTGTGTGGGGAGCTGGTATAGTCACAGCACTGAGTCACAGTTAAATGTGTAGGAGATGTGTGTGCATGTGTGTGTGTATTTGCTGGTGTATACTGTGCATTGAGTCACAGTTAGTAGTGCAGTGTGTGTGTGTCTGTGATGGTGTGGACTGTGTTTTTATCCACTTTGACATGAACGAGTGTGTGTGTGTGTATCTGTGTGTGTGTGTGTGTGTGCTAGCACTGAATGACCATTGAGACAGAGTGGGCTCTGTGTGTGTCTGTGTGTGTGCTGGTATAGACTCTGTATTGATTCACTGTGAGCTGTGTGTTTAAGTGTTTGCTCGTATAGGCAGTGCATTGCGTCTCAGTGAGGTGTTTCTGTGTGTGTGTGCTGGTACAGAAAGCTTTTTCAGTCACAGTCAGGTGTGTGTGTGTGTGCATGTGATTTTGTGTGCTGGTATGGGCTTTATTGTGCTGGTATGGGTTTTATTGAATCATGGGTGTGTGTGTGAGTGCGTGGTGATACAGACTTCATTGAGTCACAGCGAGCTGTGTGTGTGTGTCCTGGTATAGGCGATTGACTGACTACCAGTGAGCCATGTGTGAGTGCGTGTGTGTGTGTGTGTGTGTTCTTGTATAGGCTGTGCATTGATTCACAGTGAGCCAAGTGTGTATGCTGTCATAGGAGGTGCATTGAGTCACAGTGATGGTTGTGTTTGTGTGTGTGTGTTTGTGCTGCAGTAGGCTGTGAATTGAGTACCAGAAGGTGGTTCTTTGTGTGTGTATGTGCAGGTACAGGCTGCGGTTTGAGTCAGAGTGATGGGTGTCTCTGTGTCGTGTTATAGGCTGTGCATTGAATCACAGCGAGCCGTATCTGTGGGTGTATGTGTATTTGTGTATGCGTGTGTGTGTGTGATGTTACAGGCTGATCATTGAGTCTCTGAGGTGTGGATGTGTGTATGTGGTGCTACAGACAGTTTGTTAGGTCAAACTGAGCAATATGTGTGTGTATCTGTGTGTGTGTGTACAGTAATTGGCTGTGCACTGAGTCACAGTGAACCATGTGTGTGTGGGGAGCTGGTATAGTCACAGCACTGAGTCACAGTTAAATGTGTGGGAGGTGTGTGTGTGTGTGTGTGTGTGTGTGTGTATTTGCTGGTGTAGACTGTGCATTGAGTCACAGTGAGTAGTGCAGTGTGTGTGTGTCTGTGATGGTGTGGACTGTGGTTTTATCCACTTTGACCTGAACGAGTGTGTGTGTTTGTGTGTGTGTATGTGTGTGCTGACACTGGATGACCATTGAGACAGAGTGGGCTGTGTGTGTGTGTGTGTCTGTGTGTGCACTGGTATAGACTCTGTATTGAGTCACTGTGAGCTTTGTGTGTATGTGTGTGCTCGTATAGGCTGTGCATTGAGTCACAGTGAGGTGTTTGTGTGTTGTGTGCTGGTACAGGAAGCGTTTTCAGTCACAGTCTAGTGTGTGTGTGTGTGCATGTGTGTTTGTGTGCTGGTATAGGCTTTATTGTGTTGGTATGGGGTTTATTGACTCATGGGTTTGTGTGTGAGTGTGTGGTGATACAGACTGCATTGAGTCACAGTGAGCTGTGTGTGTGTGTGCTGGTATATGCGATTGTTTCAGTACCATTGAGCCAGGTGTGAGTGCGTGTTGGTGTGTTTGTGTGTACTGGTATAGACTGTGCATTGAGTCACAGTGAGGCCTGCATCTGTGCATGTCTGTGTGTGTGTGTGTGTGTGTGTGCAGTTATATATTGATTCACTGTGCCATGTGAGTGTGTGTACACGCTGGTATACGTTGTGCATTGAGTCAGAGTGAGAGGTGTGTGTGTCCGTGTGTTCTGGTATAGGCTGACAATTGAGGCACACTGAGGTGTGTGTGCACATGTGTGTGTGTGTGTGCTGGTACAGTCTACACATTGAGTCATATTGAGTTGTTTGTGTGTGTATGTGCAGGGAGAGGCACCACTTTGAGTCACAGTGAGGTGTATGTGTGTGATGTTATACGTTATGCACTGATTCATAGGGAGGTTTGTGTGTGTGTGTGTGTGCACTTTCTGGTATAGGATTTGCATTGAATCACACTGAGCTGTGTTTTTGAGTGTCAGTTTGTGTGCGTGTGTGGAGGTATGGGCTGTGGATTGACTCACAGTTTGCCGTATGTGCTTCTCTGTGTGTGTATGTCTGCTAGCATATCCGGTGCACTGAGTCACATGGAGCCGTGTGTGTGTGTGTGTGTGTGTGTGTGTCCTGGTATAGTGTGCATTGATTCACAGTCAGCCGTGTGTTTGTGTGTGTGAGTGTGAGTGCACTGGTATAGGATGTGCAGTGAGTCAGAGTGATGTGTGTGTGTGTCTGCGTGTTCTGATATTGGCTGACCATTGTGTCAGATTGAGGTGTGTGTGTGTGTGTGCTGGTATAGGCTGCACTTTTTGTCACAGTGAGGTGTGTGTGTGTGTATGTGTAGGTACAGGCTGTGCATTGAGTCACAGTGTGGGGGGTGTGTGTGTGTGTGTGATGTTATATTCTGTGCACTAGGACACAGTGAGCCGTGTGTGTGTGCTGGTATAATCTGAGCATTGAGTCACAGTGTGGTGTGGTGTGTGTGCCTTTGCTGGTATGGACTGTGCATTGAATCCAAGCCATGTGTTAGTGTTTGTGTATTTGGTGTTGTACAGTCTGCATGAGTCACAGTAAGATGTGTGTGTGTGCTGCTATTGGCTGAGAATTGAGTCACACCTAGGTGAGTGTATGTGTATGCTGATATGGGATTTGCATTGAATCAGTGAGCAGTGTGTGTGTGTGTGTGTACTGCTATAGGCTGTGCACTGAGCCACATTAAGGTGTGTTTCTGTGTATGTGTGTGCGGGTATAGGCTATGCATTGACTCACATTGAACCATGTGTTTGTATGTGCTAGTATACACTGTTCATTGAGTCTCAGTGAGCCATGGTTGTGTGTGTCTGTTTACTTGTATGGGCTTGGCGTTGAGTCACAGTGAGGTGTGTGTGTGTGTGTGTCTGTGTGGTGGTATAAACTGCATTGAGTCACACGGCGGTGTGTGTGAGAGTGTGTGTGTGTGCAGGTACAGGCTGGTATTGAATCACAGTGAACCATGTGCGTGCGTGTGTGTGTGAGTGTGCTGGAATAGGCAGAGCATTGAGTCTCAGGTGTGTGTATGTGTGTGTGTATGCTGGTATGGTCTCTGCATTGATTCACTAAGGTGTGTTGTGTGTGTATGTACATAGAGCTGAAGACTGTACACTGATTCACAGTGAGCTGTGTGTGTATGTGTGTGTGTGTGTGATGGTATGGGCTTTGCATTGAGTCACTGAGGGGTGTGTCTGTGTGTGTACACCTGGAACTAGAGACTGTGCACTGATTCACAATGAGCCATGTGTGAATGTGTGTATGTGATAGTATAGGGTGTGCATAGAGTCACAAAGAGCCGTGCATATGTGTCTTTGCATGGGTGTTGTGGTATAGGGTCTGCATTGTGTCACAGTGACTGTGCGTGTGTGTGTGTGTGTTTGTGATGGTATAGTATGTGCATTGAATCAGAGAGAGCCATGCATGTGTCTCTGTGTGTGTGTGCTGGCATAGGCATTACATTGAGTCACAGTGAGCCATGTGTTTGTATGCTGGTGTAGACTCTGCATTGAGTCACAGTAAGCCTTGTGTGTGTGCCAGTACAGGTTGTGCATTGAGTCAGTGAGTCATATATGTGTGTGTGTTTGTGTGTGTGTGTGCTGGTTTAGACAGTGCATTGAATCCAATGAGCCGTGTATGTTTGTGTGTGTGTGTGTGTGTGCTGTTAGGTAATGTGCATTGAGTCACAGTAGCTCTGTGTGTGTTTTTGAATACCTCTGGGCTGGCATAGGCTGAGAATTGAGTCACAGTGTGGTGTGTGTGTGAGTGTTCATGTGTGTGCAAGTATAGGGTGGGCATTGAAGCACAGTGAGCTGTGTGTGTTTGTGTGTGTGCTGATATAGGGTGCACATTCAGTTACAGTGAGCCGTGTGTGTATGTGAGTGTGCTTGTAGAAGCTGCACACTGGTTAACAGTGAGGTGTGTATGAGTGTGTGTGAGTGCTGTTACATACTGGGCATTCAGTCACAGTTTGTTGTGTGTGTGTGTGCATGCATGTGTGCTTTTATAGGTTGTGCCTTGATTCACATTGAACTGTGAGTGTGGGTGTGTGGGTGTCTGCTGGTATATATTTTGCATTGTTTCACAATGAGCTGTGTGTGTGTGTGTGTGTTCTGGTATAAGATGTACATTGAGATACAGTGATCCGTGCATGTGTGTGGCTGTGTCTGTGTGTGTGTGCTGCTAGAGGCTGGGCATTGTGTAACACTGAGCCATGTGTTTCTGTGTGTCACTCTATAGACTGTGCATTGAGTCTGTGTGTGTGCATGCATGTGTGCTGGTATAGGCTATGCATTGATTCACATTGAGTTTGTGTGTGGTTGTGCATGTTGTGTGGCTATATGTTTTGCATTATTCACTGTGAGCTGTGTGTGTGTGATTGTGCATGTGTGTGAACATATAGGCTGGACATTGAGTCACAGTGAGGTGTGTGTGTGAGTTTGTGTTTATGTGCAGTGGTAAAAGCCACTCAATGAGAAACAGTGATGTTTGTGTCTGATAGTGTGTGTCTTTTCAGGTTTATGCTGGGCATTGAGTCACAGTGAGCCATGTGTGTGTGTGCATGTGTGTGTTTGTGTGCTGGTATAGGCTGTGCATTGAGTCACAGTGAGGTGTGTATGTCTGTTCCGGTGTACACTGGGCATTGAGTCTCAGATTTGTATGTCTGTGTGTGTGTGCTGAGATAGGCTGTGCATTGAGTCACAGTGACATGTGTGTCAGTGTCTGTGTGAGTGTGTAATAGTATAGCTTGTGTGTTCAGACACAGTGAGGTTTGAGTGTGAGTGTGTGTGTGCTCTTAGAGACTGTGGATTGAGTATCAGTGAGCCATGTTTGTTTTTGTGTGTGTGCATGCATGTGTTCTGTTATAAGCTGTGCACTGAGTCACATTGCCGTATTTTTGTGTGTGTGTGGGTATGCCTGTTGATATAGGCTATGCATTGAGTCACAGTGCTCCGTTAGTGTCTGTGAGGGTTTGTTGGTATAGGCTGTGCACAGGGTCCCAGTGAGCCATCTGTGTGTGTGTGTCTGTGCAAATATGGACAGTGCATTGAGTCACAGTGAGTCATGTGTGTCTCTGGGTGTGTGTGTGTCCACATGTGCTGTGTTCGGTTGCGTGTTTTGTCACAGTAAGCCATGTGTGATTATGTGCTGGTACAGACTGTGAACTGAGTCACGGCCATGTGTGTGTGTGTGTGTGTGTGTGTGTGTGTGTGTATGCATGCAGACATAGGCTATGCATTGACTCCTAGTGAGCTGTTTATGTGTTTGTGATGGTATAGGCTGTCAATTGATTCACAGTGAGCTGTTTGCGTGTGCATGTGCCGATATAGTTTGAGCATTGAGTCATAGTTTGGCTGTGAGTTTGTTTTGCCGGTACAAGACGTACACTGAGTTTCAGTGAGCCGTGGGTGTCTATGGCTTTGTGTGTATGTGTGTGCCTATATAGGTGGTGCAGTAAGTCACAGTGAGCTGTGAGTGTGGGTGTGATGCTAGTATAGACTGTGAACTGAGTCACAGAGAACCATGTGTGTGTGTGTGTGTGTGTGTGTTGTTTGCTTCAAGTTAATGTGCATTGAGTCACAGTGAGCTCTGTGTGTGTTTGTGAATACCTCTGGGCTGGTATAGGCTGAGCATTGAGTCACAGTGAGGTGTGTTGTGAGTGTGCGTGTGTGTGCAAGTATAGGCTGGGCATTGAATCACAGTGAGCTGTGTGTTTTCGTGTGTGTGCTGGTATAGGCTGCGCATTCAGTCACAGTGAGCCCTGTGTATGTGTGAGTGCTCTTGTAGAAGCTGAACATTGAATCACAGTGAGTTGTGTGTGTGATTGTGTGTGTGGGTGCTGTTCCATTCTGTGCATTCTCTCACAGTTAGCCATGTGTGTGTGTGTGTGCATTTGTGTGTGATTTTATAAGCTGTGCATTTATTCACATTGAACTGTGTGTGTGGGTGTGTGCTGGTGTATGCTTTGCATTTTTCACAGTCATCTGGGGGTATGTGTGTCTGTGTGTTGTGCTACAGGCTGAGCATTGTGTCACAGTGAAGTGTGTTTGTGGGAGTGTGCATGTGTCTGCATCTAAAGGCTGGCTATTAGTCACAGTGTGCCTTGTGTGTTTGTGTATGTTTCTGTACTGGTATAGGCTGTGCATTCATTCACAGTGAGGTGTGTTTGTGTGTCTGTCCTGGCGTAGGCTGGTTATTGGGTGACAGTGAGTCATGTGTGTGTGTGTGCTTGTAAAGTCTGTGAACTGAGTCATGGCCGTGTTTGTGTGTGTGAATGCTGGTATAGTTTATGCATTGACACATAGTGATACACGTGTGTGTTTCGTGATGGTATAAGCCATGCACTGAGTGTGAGTGAGCTGTTTTCATGTGTGCATGCTGGTATATTCTGAACTTTGAGTCACAGTGTGGTGTGTGGCCGTGTATGTGTGTGTGTGTGTGTGTGTGTTCCGGTATAAGATGTACATTGAGATACAGTGAGCCGTGCATATGTGTGGCTGTGTGTGTGGGTGTGTGTGTGTGCTGCTAGAGGCTGAGCATTGTGTAACACGGAGCCATGAGTGTGTTGTGTGTTGGTGGGCTTTCATTGATTCAATGGGTGTGTGTGTCTGTGTTTGTTGTGCTAAAGACTGCATTGAGTCACAGTGAGTCGTGTGTGTGTGTGCTGGTATACACGATTGATTGAGTCACGGTCACCCATGTGTGTGTGCATGTTGGTATGTGTGTGTGTTCTTCTATAGGTTGTGCATTGAGTCACAGTGAACCCTGTATCTGTGCAGGTGTGTATGTGTGGTGCTGGTATAGGCTGTGCATTGAGTCACACTGAGGTGTGTGTGTATGCTTGTGTGTTTTGGTATACATTGTACATTGAGTCACAGTGCTGTGTGTTTGTGTGCACGCTGGTATAGTCTGTGCATTGAGTCACAGTGATGTGTGTGTGTCTGCATGTTCTGGTATAGGCTGACCATTGTGTCACATTGAGGTGTGTGTGTGTGCTGGCATAGGCTGCACTTTTTGTCACAGTGAGGTGTGTGTGTGTGTATGTGTAGGTACAGGCTGTGCATTGAGTCACAGTGTGGGGTGTGTGTGTGATGTTATATGCTGTGCACTAGGACACAGTGAGCCATGTGTGTGTGCTGGTATAATCTGAGCATTGAGTCACAGTGTGGTGTGGTGTGTGTGCCTTTGCTGGTATGGACTGTGCATTGAATCCCAGCCCTGTGTTAGTGTTTGTGTATTTGGTGCTGTAGAGTCTGCATGAGTCACAGTAAGGTGTGTGTGTGCTGCTATAGGCTGAGAATTGAGTCACACCTAGGTGAGTGTATGTGTATGTGTATGCTGATAAGGGATTTGCATTGAATCAGTGAGCGGTGTGTGTGTGTGTACTGCTATAGGCTGTGCACTGAGCCACATTAAGGTGTGTTTCTGTGTATGTGTGTGCGGGTATAGGCTATGCATTGACTCACATTGAGCCATGTGTTTGTATGTGCTAGTATACACTGTTCATTGAGTCTCAGTGAGCCATGGTTGTGTGTGTCTGTTTACTTGTATGGGCTTGGCATTGAGTCACAGTGAGGTGTGTGTGTGTGTGTGTGTGTGTCTGTGTGGTGGTATAAGCTGCATTGAGTCACACGGCGGTGTGTGTGAGAGTGTGTGTGTGTGCAGGTACAGGCTGGTATTGAATCACAGTGAGCTGTGTGTGTGTGTGTGTGTGTGTGTGCTGCAATAGGCAGAGCATTGAGTCTCAGGTGTGTGTATGTGTGTGTGTATGCTGGTATGGTCTCTGCATTGATTCACTAAGGTGTGTTGTGTGTGTATGTACATGGAGCTGAAGACCGTATACTGATTCACAGTGAGCTGTGTGTGTATGTGTGTGTGTGTGTGATGGTATGGGCTTTTCATTGAATCACTGAGGTGTGTGTCTGTGTGTGTATACCTGGAACTACAGACTGTGCACTGATTCACAATGAGCCATGTGTGAATGTGTGTATGTCATAGTATAGGGTGTGCATAGAGTCACAAAGAGCCATGCATATGTGTCTTTGCATGGGTGTTGTGATATAGGCTGTGTACTGTGGCACAGTGACTGTGCATGTGTGTGTGTGTTTGTGTTTGTGATGGTATAGTGCGTGCATTGAATAAGAGAGAGCCATGCATGTGTCTCTGTGTGTGTGTGCTGGCATAGACATTACATTGAGTCACAGTGAGCCATGTGTTTGTATGCTGGTGTAGACTCTGCATTGAGTCACAGTAAGCCTTGTGTGTGTGCCAGTACAGGCTATGCATTGAGTCAGTGAGTCATATATGTGTGTGTGTGTGTGTGTGTGTGCTGGTATATGCAGTGCATTGAGTCCAAGAGAGCCGTGTATGTTTGTGTGTGTGTGTGTGTGTGCTGCTATAGGTGGTTCCCTGAGTCACAGTCAGTTATGTGTGAGTGTGTGTTTGTGTGTTCTTGTATAGGCTGTGCATTGATCCACAGTGAGTCATGTGTGTATGCTGGTATAGGAGGTGCATTGAGTCACAGTGATGGTTGTGTTTGTGTGTGTGTGTGCTGCAGTAGGCTGTGAATTGAGTCACAGAAGGTGGGTCTTTGTGTGTGTATGTGCAGGTACAGGCTGCGGTTTGAGTCAGAGAGATGGGTGTCTCTGTGTGGTGTAATAGGCTGTGCATTGAATCACAGCGAGCCATATTTTTGTGTGTATGTGTATTTTTGTATGTGTGTGTGTGTGTGATGGTACAGGTTGAACACTGAGTCACTGAGGTGTGCATGTGTGTATGTGGTGCTACAGACTCGTCGTTAGGTCAAACTGAGACATATGTGTGTGTATGTGTGTGTGTGTGTACAGTTATTGGCTCTGCATTGAGTCATGGTGAACCATGTGTGTGTGGGGAGCTGGTATAGTCACAGCACTGAGTCACAGTTAAATGTGTAGGAGATGTGTGTGCATGTGTGTGTGTATTTGCTGGTGTATACTGTGCATTGAGTCACAGTTAGTAGTGCAGTGTGTGTGTGTCTGTGATGGTGTGGACTGTGTTTTTATCCACTTTGACATGAACGAGTGTGTGTGTGTGTATCTGTGTGTGTGTGTGTGTGTGCTAGCACTGAATGACCATTGAGACAGAGTGGGCTCTGTGTGTGTCTGTGTGTGTGCTGGTATAGACTCTGTATTGATTCACTGTGAGCTGTGTGTTTAAGTGTTTGCTCGTATAGGCAGTGCATTGCGTCTCAGTGAGGTGTTTCTGTGTGTGTGTGCTGGTACAGAAAGCTTTTTCAGTCACAGTCAGGTGTGTGTGTGTGTGCATGTGATTTTGTGTGCTGGTATGGGCTTTATTGTGCTGGTATGGGTTTTATTGAATCATGGGTGTGTGTGTGAGTGCGTGGTGATACAGACTTCATTGAGTCACAGCGAGCTGTGTGTGTGTGTCCTGGTATAGGCGATTGACTGACTACCAGTGAGCCATGTGTGAGTGCGTGTGTGTGTGTGTGTGTGTTCTTGTATAGGCTGTGCATTGATTCACAGTGAGCCAAGTGTGTATGCTGTCATAGGAGGTGCATTGAGTCACAGTGATGGTTGTGTTTGTGTGTGTGTGTTTGTGCTGCAGTAGGCTGTGAATTGAGTACCAGAAGGTGGTTCTTTGTGTGTGTATGTGCAGGTACAGGCTGCGGTTTGAGTCAGAGTGATGGGTGTCTCTGTGTCGTGTTATAGGCTGTGCATTGAATCACAGCGAGCCGTATCTGTGGGTGTATGTGTATTTGTGTATGCGTGTGTGTGTGTGATGTTACAGGCTGATCATTGAGTCTCTGAGGTGTGGATGTGTGTATGTGGTGCTACAGACAGTTTGTTAGGTCAAACTGAGCAATATGTGTGTGTATCTGTGTGTGTGTGTACAGTAATTGGCTGTGCACTGAGTCACAGTGAACCATGTGTGTGTGGGGAGCTGGTATAGTCACAGCACTGAGTCACAGTTAAATGTGTGGGAGGTGTGTGTGTGTGTGTGTGTGTATTTGCTGGTGTAGACTGTGCATTGAGTCACAGTGAGTAGTGCAGTGTGTGTGTGTCTGTGATGGTGTGGACTGTGGTTTTATCCACTTTGACCTGAACGAGTGTGTGTGTTTGTGTGTGTGTGTGTGTGTGCTGACACTGGATGACCATTGAGACAGAGTGGGCTGTGTGTGTGTGTGTGTCTGTGTGTGCACTGGTATAGACTCTGTATTGAGTCACTGTGAGCTTTGTGTGTATGTGTGTGCTCGTGTAGGCTGTGCATTGAGTCACAGTGAGGTGTTTGTGTGTTGTGTGCTGGTACAGGAAGCGTTTTCAGTCACAGTCTCGTGTGTGTGTGTGTGCATGTGTGTTTGTGTGCTGGTATAGGCTTTATTGTGTTGGTATGGGGTTTCTTGACTCATGGGTTTGTGTGTGAGTGTGTGGTGATACAGACTGCATTGAGTCACAGTGAGCTGTGTGTGTGTGTGCTGGTATATGCGATTGTTTCAGTACCATTGAGCCAGGTGTGAGTGCGTGTTGGTGTGTTTGTGTGTACTGGTATAGACTGTGCATTGAGTCACAGTGAGGCCTGCATCTGTGCATGTCTGTGTGTGTGTGTGTGTGTGTGTGCAGTTATATATTGATTCACTGTGCCATGTGAGTGTGTGTACACGCTGGTATACGTTGTGCATTGAGTCAGAGTGAGAGGTGTGTGTGTCCGTGTGTTCTGGTATAGGCTGACAATTGAGGCACACTGAGGTGTGTGTGCACATGTGTGTGTGTGTGTGCTGGTACAGTCTACACATTGAGTCATATTGAGTTGTTTGTGTGTGTATGTGCAGGGAGAGGCACCACTTTGAGTCACAGTGAGGTGTACGTGTGTGATGTTATACGTTATGCACTGATTCATAGGGAGGTTTTTGTGTGTGTGTGTGTGCACTTTCTGGTATAGGATTTGCATTGAATCACACTGAGCTGTGTTTTTGAGTGTCAGTTTGTGTGCGTGTGTGGAGGTATGGGCTGTGGATTGACTCACAGTTTGCCGTATGTGCTTCTCTGTGTGTGTATGTCTGCTAGCATATCCGGTGCACTGAGTCACATGGAGCCGTGTGTGTGTGTGTGTGTGTGTGTGTCCTGGTATAGTGTGCATTGATTCACAGTCAGCCATGTGTTTGTGTGTGTGAGTGTGAGTGCACTGGTATAGGATGTGCAGTGAGTCAGAGTGATGTGTGTGTGTGTCTGCGTGTTCTGATATTGGCTGACCATTGTGTCAGATTGAGGTGTGTGTGTGTGTGTGCTGGTATAGGCTGCACTTTTTGTCACAGTGAGGTGTGTGTGTGTGTATGTGTAGGTACAGGCTGTGCATTGAGTCACAGTGTGGGGGGTGTGTGTGTGTGTGTGATGTTATATTCTGTGCACTAGGACACAGTGAGCCGTGTGTGTGTGCTGGTATAATCTGAGCATTGAGTCACAGTGTGGTGTGGTGTGTGTGCCTTTGCTGGTATGGACTGTGCATTGAATCCAAGCCATGTGTTAGTGTTTGTGTATTTGGTGTTGTACAGTCTGCATGAGTCACAGTAAGATGTGTGTGTGTGCTGCTATTGGCTGAGAATTGAGTCACACCTAGGTGAGTGTATGTGTATGCTGATATGGGATTTGCATTGAATCAGTGAGCAGTGTGTGTGTGTGTGTGTACTGCTATAGGCTGTGCACTGAGCCACATTAAGGTGTGTTTCTGTGTATGTGTGTGCGGGTATAGGCTATGCATTGACTCACATTGAACCATGTGTTTGTATGTGCTAGTATACACTGTTCATTGAGTCTCAGTGAGCCATGGTTGTGTGTGTCTGTTTACTTGTATGGGCTTGGCGTTGAGTCACAGTGAGGTGTGTGTGTGTGTGTGTCTGTGTGGTGGTATAAACTGCATTGAGTCACACGGCGGTGTGTGTGAGAGTGTGTGTGTGTGCAGGTACAGGCTGGTATTGAATCACAGTGAACCATGTGCGTGCGTGTGTGTGTGAGTGTGCTGGAATAGGCAGAGCATTGAGTCTCAGGTGTGTGTATGTGTGTGTGTATGCTGGTATGGTCTCTGCATTGATTCACTAAGGTGTGTTGTGTGTGTATGTACATAGAGCTGAAGACTGTACACTGATTCACAGTGAGCTGTGTGTGTATGTGTGTGTGTGTGTGATGGTATGGGCTTTGCATTGAGTCACTGAGGGGTGTGTCTGTGTGTGTACACCTGGAACTAGAGACTGTGCACTGATTCACAATGAGCCATGTGTGAATGTGTGTATGTGATAGTATAGGGTGTGCATAGAGTCACAAAGAGCCGTGCATATGTGTCTTTGCATGGGTGTTGTGGTATAGGGTCTGCATTGTGTCACAGTGACTGTGCGTGTGTGTGTGTGTGTTTGTGATGGTATAGTATGTGCATTGAATCAGAGAGAGCCATGCATGTGTCTCTGTGTGTGTGTGCTGGCATAGGCATTACATTGAGTCACAGTGAGCCATGTGTTTGTATGCTGGTGTAGACTCTGCATTGAGTCACAGTAAGCCTTGTGTGTGTGCCAGTACAGGTTGTGCATTGAGTCAGTGAGTCATATATGTGTGTGTGTTTGTGTGTGTGTGTGCTGGTTTAGACAGTGCATTGAATCCAATGAGCCGTGTATGTTTGTGTGTGTGTGTGTGTGTGCTGTTAGGTAATGTGCATTGAGTCACAGTAGCTCTGTGTGTGTTTTTGAATACCTCTGGGCTGGCATAGGCTGAGAATTGAGTCACAGTGTGGTGTGTGTGTGAGTGTTCATGTGTGTGCAAGTATAGGGTGGGCATTGAAGCACAGTGAGCTGTGTGTGTTTGTGTGTGTGCTGATATAGGGTGCACATTCAGTTACAGTGAGCCGTGTGTGTATGTGAGTGTGCTTGTAGAAGCTGCACACTGGTTAACAGTGAGGTGTGTATGAGTGTGTGTGAGTGCTGTTACATACTGGGCATTCAGTCACAGTTTGTTGTGTGTGTGTGTGCATGCATGTGTGCTTTTATAGGTTGTGCCTTGATTCACATTGAACTGTGAGTGTGGGTGTGTGGGTGTCTGCTGGTATATATTTTGCATTGTTTCACAATGAGCTGTGTGTGTGTGTGTGTGTTCTGGTATAAGATGTACATTGAGATACAGTGATCCGTGCATGTGTGTGGCTGTGTCTGTGTGTGTGTGCTGCTAGAGGCTGGGCATTGTGTAACACTGAGCCATGTGTTTCTGTGTGTCACTCTATAGACTGTGCATTGAGTCTGTGTGTGTGCATGCATGTGTGCTGGTATAGGCTATGCATTGATTCACATTGAGTTTGTGTGGTTGTGCATGTTGTGTGGCTATATGTTTTGCATTATTCACTGTGAGCTGTGTGTGTGTGATTGTGCATGTGTGTGAACATATAGGCTGGACATTGAGTCACAGTGAGGTGTGTGTGTGAGTTTGTGTTTATGTGCAGTGGTAAAAGCCACTCAATGAGAAACAGTGATGTTTGTGTCTGATAGTGTGTGTCTTTTCAGGTTTATGCTGGGCATTGAGTCACAGTGAGCCATGTGTGTGTGTGCATGTGTGTGTTTGTGTGCTGGTATAGGCTGTGCATTGAGTCACAGTGAGGTGTGTATGTCTGTTCCGGTGTACACTGGGCATTGAGTCTCAGATTTGTATGTCTGTGTGTGTGTGCTGAGATAGGCTGTGCATTGAGTCACAGTGACATGTGTGTCAGTGTCTGTGTGAGTGTGTAATAGTATAGCTTGTGTGTTCAGACACAGTGAGGTTTGAGTGTGAGTGTGTGTGTGCTCTTAGAGACTGTGGATTGAGTATCAGTGAGCCATGTTTGTTTTTGTGTGTGTGCATGCATGTGTTCTGTTATAAGCTGTGCACTGAGTCACATTGCCGTATTTTTGTGTGTGTGTGGGTATGCCTGTTGATATAGGCTATGCATTGAGTCACAGTGCTCCGTTAGTGTCTGTGAGGGTTTGTTGGTATAGGCTGTGCACAGGGTCCCAGTGAGCCATCTGTGTGTGTGTGTCTGTGCAAATATGGACAGTGCATTGAGTCACAGTGAGTCATGTGTGTCTCTGGGTGTGTGTGTGTCCACATGTGCTGTGTTCGGTTGCGTGTTTTGTCACAGTAAGCCATGTGTGATTATGTGCTGGTACAGACTGTGAACTGAGTCACGGCCATGTGTGTGTGTGTGTGTGTGTGTGTGTGTGTGTGTGTGTGTATGCATGCAGACATAGGCTATGCATTGACTCCTAGTGAGCTGTTTATGTGTTTGTGATGGTATAGGCTGTCAATTGATTCACAGTGAGCTGTTTGCGTGTGCATGTGCCGATATAGTTTGAGCATTGAGTCATAGTTTGGCTGTGAGTTTGTTTTGCCGGTACAAGACGTACACTGAGTTTCAGTGAGCCGTGGGTGTCTATGGCTTTGTGTGTATGTGTGTGCCTATATAGGTGGTGCAGTAAGTCACAGTGAGCTGTGAGTGTGGGTGTGATGCTAGTATAGACTGTGAACTGAGTCACAGAGAACCATGTGTGTGTGTGTGTGTGTGTGTGTTGTTTGCTTCAAGTTAATGTGCATTGAGTCACAGTGAGCTCTGTGTGTGTTTGTGAATACCTCTGGGCTGGTATAGGCTGAGCATTGAGTCACAGTGAGGTGTGTTGTGAGTGTGCGTGTGTGTGCAAGTATAGGCTGGGCATTGAATCACAGTGAGCTGTGTGTTTTCGTGTGTGTGCTGGTATAGGCTGCGCATTCAGTCACAGTGAGCCCTGTGTATGTGTGAGTGCTCTTGTAGAAGCTGAACATTGAATCACAGTGAGTTGTGTGTGTGATTGTGTGTGTGGGTGCTGTTCCATTCTGTGCATTCTCTCACAGTTAGCCATGTGTGTGTGTGTGTGCATTTGTGTGTGATTTTATAAGCTGTGCATTTATTCACATTGAACTGTGTGTGTGGGTGTGTGCTGGTGTATGCTTTGCATTTTTCACAGTCATCTGGGGGTATGTGTGTCTGTGTGTTGTGCTACAGGCTGAGCATTGTGTCACAGTGAAGTGTGTTTGTGGGAGTGTGCATGTGTCTGCATCTAAAGGCTGGCTATTAGTCACAGTGTGCCTTGTGTGTTTGTGTATGTTTCTGTACTGGTATAGGCTGTGCATTCATTCACAGTGAGGTGTGTTTGTGTGTCTGTCCTGGCGTAGGCTGGTTATTGGGTGACAGTGAGTCATGTGTGTGTGTGTGCTTGTAAAGTCTGTGAACTGAGTCATGGCCGTGTTTGTGTGTGTGAATGCTGGTATAGTTTATGCATTGACACATAGTGATACACGTGTGTGTTTCGTGATGGTATAAGCCATGCACTGAGTGTGAGTGAGCTGTTTTCATGTGTGCATGCTGGTATATTCTGAACTTTGAGTCACAGTGTGGTGTGTGGCCGTGTATGTGTGTGTGTGTGTGTGTGTGTTCCGGTATAAGATGTACATTGAGATACAGTGAGCCGTGCATATGTGTGGCTGTGTGTGTGGGTGTGTGTGTGTGCTGCTAGAGGCTGAGCATTGTGTAACACGGAGCCATGGGTGTGTTGTGTGTTGGTGGGCTTTCATTGATTCAATGGGTGTGTGTGTCTGTGTTTGTTGTGCTAAAGACTGCATTGAGTCACAGTGAGTCGTGTGTGTGTGTGCTGGTATACACGATTGATTGAGTCACGGTCACCCATGTGTGTGTGCATGTTGGTATGTGTGTGTGTTCTTCTATAGGTTGTGCATTGAGTCACAGTGAACCCTGTATCTGTGCAGGTGTGTATGTGTGGTGCTGGTATAGGCTGTGCATTGAGTCACACTGAGGTGTGTGTGTATGCTTGTGTGTTTTGGTATACATTGTACATTGAGTCACAGTGCTGTGTGTTTGTGTGCACGCTGGTATAGTCTGTGCATTGAGTCACAGTGATGTGTGTGTGTCTGCATGTTCTGGTATAGGCTGACCATTGTGTCACATTGAGGTGTGTGTGTGTGCTGGCATAGGCTGCACTTTTTGTCACAGTGAGGTGTGTGTGTGTGTATGTGTAGGTACAGGCTGTGCATTGAGTCACAGTGTGGGGTGTGTGTGTGATGTTATATGCTGTGCACTAGGACACAGTGAGCCATGTGTGTGTGCTGGTATAATCTGAGCATTGAGTCACAGTGTGGTGTGGTGTGTGTGCCTTTGCTGGTATGGACTGTGCATTGAATCCCAGCCCTGTGTTAGTGTTTGTGTATTTGGTGCTGTAGAGTCTGCATGAGTCACAGTAAGGTGTGTGTGTGTGCTGCTATAGGCTGAGAATTGAGTCACACCTAGGTGAGTGTATGTGTATGTGTATGCTGATAAGGGATTTGCATTGAATCAGTGAGCGGTGTGTGTGTGTGTACTGCTATAGGCTGTGCACTGAGCCACATTAAGGTGTGTTTCTGTGTATGTGTGTGCGGGTATAGGCTATGCATTGACTCACATTGAGCCATGTGTTTGTATGTGCTAGTATACACTGTTCATTGAGTCTCAGTGAGCCATGGTTGTGTGTGTCTGTTTACTTGTATGGGCTTGGCATTGAGTCACAGTGAGGTGTGTGTGTGTGTGTGTGTGTGTCTGTGTGGTGGTATAAGCTGCATTGAGTCACACGGCGGTGTGTGTGAGAGTGTGTGTGTGTGCAGGTACAGGCTGGTATTGAATCACAGTGAGCTGTGTGTGTGTGTGTGTGTGTGTGTGTGCTGCAATAGGCAGAGCATTGAGTCTCAGGTGTGTGTATGTGTGTGTGTATGCTGGTATGGTCTCTGCATTGATTCACTAAGGTGTGTTGTGTGTGTATGTACATGGAGCTGAAGACAGTATACTGATTCACAGTGAGCTGTGTGTGTATGTGTGTGTGTGTGTGATGGTATGGGCTTTTCATTGAATCACTGAGGTGTGTGTCTGTGTGTGTATACCTGGAACTACAGACTGTGCACTGATTCACAATGAGCCATGTGTGAATGTGTGTATGTCATAGTATAGGGTGTGCATAGAGTCACAAAGAGCCATGCATATGTGTCTTTGCATGGGTGTTGTGATATAGGCTGTGTACTGTGGCACAGTGACTGTGCATGTGTGTGTGTGTTTGTGTTTGTGATGGTATAGTGCGTGCATTGAATAAGAGAGAGCCATGCATGTGTCTCTGTGTGTGTGTGCTGGCATAGGCATTACATTGAGTCACAGTGAGCCATGTGTTTGTATGCTGGTGTAGACTCTGCATTGAGTCACAGTAAGCCTTGTGTGTGTGCCAGTACAGGCTATGCATTGAGTCAGTGAGTCATATATGTGTGTGTGTGTGTGTGTGTGTGCTGGTATATGCAGTGCATTGAGTCCAAGAGAGCCGTGTATGTTTGTGTGTGTGTGTGTGTGTGCTGCTATAGGTGGTTCCCTGAGTCACAGTCAGTTATGTGTGAGTGTGTGTTTGTGTGTTCTTGTATAGGCTGTGCATTGATCCACAGTGAGTCATGTGTGTATGCTGGTATAGGAGGTGCATTGAGTCACAGTGATGGTTGTGTTTGTGTGTGTGTGTGCTGCAGTAGGCTGTGAATTGAGTCACAGAAGGTGGGTCTTTGTGTGTGTATGTGCAGGTACAGGCTGCGGTTTGAGTCAGAGAGATGGGTGTCTCTGTGTGGTGTAATAGGCTGTGCATTGAATCACAGCGAGCCGTATTTTTGTGTGTATGTGTATTTTTGTATGTGTGTGTGTGTGTGATGGTACAGGTTGAACACTGAGTCACTGAGGTGTGCATGTGTGTATGTGGTGCTACAGACTCGTCGTTAGGTCAAACTGAGACATATGTGTGTGTATGTGTGTGTGTGTGTACAGTTATTGGCTCTGCATTGAGTCATGGTGAACCATGTGTGTGGGGGGAGCTGGTATAGTCACAGCACTGAGTCACAGTTAAATGTGTAGGAGATGTGTGTGCATGTGTGTGTGTATTTGCTGGTGTATACTGTGCATTGAGTCACAGTTAGTAGTGCAGTGTGTGTGTGTCTGTGATGGTGTGGACTGTGTTTTTATCCACTTTGACATGAACGAGTGTGTGTGTGTGTATCTGTGTGTGTGTGTGTGTGTGCTAGCACTGAATGACCATTGAGACAGAGTGGGCTCTGTGTGTGTCTGTGTGTGTGCTGGTATAGACTCTGTATTGATTCACTGTGAGCTGTGTGTTTAAGTGTTTGCTCGTATAGGCAGTGCATTGCGTCTCAGTGAGGTGTTTCTGTGTGTGTGTGCTGGTACAGAAAGCTTTTTCAGTCACAGTCAGGTGTGTGTGTGTGTGCATGTGATTTTGTGTGCTGGTATGGGCTTTATTGTGCTGGTATGGGTTTTATTGAATCATGGGTGTGTGTGTGAGTGCGTGGTGATACAGACTTCATTGAGTCACAGCGAGCTGTGTGTGTGTCCTGGTATAGGCGATTGACTGACTACCAGTGAGCCATGTGTGAGTGCGTGTGTGTGTGTGTGTGTGTTCTTGTATAGGCTGTGCATTGATTCACAGTGAGCCAAGTGTGTATGCTGTCATAGGAGGTGCATTGAGTCACAGTGATGGTTGTGTTTGTGTGTGTGTGTTTGTGCTGCAGTAGGCTGTGAATTGAGTACCAGAAGGTGGTTCTTTGTGTGTGTATGTGCAGGTACAGGCTGCGGTTTGAGTCAGAGTGATGGGTGTCTCTGTGTCGTGTTATAGGCTGTGCATTGAATCACAGCGAGCCGTATCTGTGGGTGTATGTGTATTTGTGTATGCGTGTGTGTGTGTGATGTTACAGGCTGATCATTGAGTCTCTGAGGTGTGGATGTGTGTATGTGGTGCTACAGACAGTTTGTTAGGTCAAACTGAGCAATATGTGTGTGTATCTGTGTGTGTGTGTACAGTAATTGGCTGTGCACTGAGTCACAGTGAACCATGTGTGTGTGGGGAGCTGGTATAGTCACAGCACTGAGTCACAGTTAAATGTGTGGGAGGTGTGTGTGTGTGTGTGTGTGTGTGTGTGTATTTGCTGGTGTAGACTGTGCATTGAGTCACAGTGAGTAGTGCAGTGTGTGTGTGTCTGTGATGGTGTGGACTGTGGTTTTATCCACTTTGACCTGAACGAGTGTGTGTGTTTGTGTGTGTGTGTGTGTGTGCTGACACTGGATGACCATTGAGACAGAGTGGGCTGTGTGTGTGTGTGTGTCTGTGTGTGCACTGGTATAGACTCTGTATTGAGTCACTGTGAGCTTTGTGTGTATGTGTGTGCTCGTATAGGCTGTGCATTGAGTCACAGTGAGGTGTTTGTGTGTTGTGTGCTGGTACAGGAAGCGTTTTCAGTCACAGTCTAGTGTGTGTGTGTGTGCATGTGTGTTTGTGTGCTGGTATAGGCTTTATTGTGTTGGTATGGGGTTTATTGACTCATGGGTTTGTGTGTGAGTGTGTGGTGATACAGACTGCATTGAGTCACAGTGAGCTGTGTGTGTGTGTGCTGGTATATGCGATTGTTTCAGTACCATTGAGCCAGGTGTGAGTGCGTGTTGGTGTGTTTGTGTGTACTGGTATAGACTGTGCATTGAGTCACAGTGAGGCCTGCATCTGTGCATGTCTGTGTGTGTGTGTGTGTGTGTGTGTGCAGTTATATATTGATTCACTGTGCCATGTGAGTGTGTGTACACGCTGGTATACGTTGTGCATTGAGTCAGAGTGAGAGGTGTGTGTGTCCGTGTGTTCTGGTATAGGCTGACAATTGAGGCACACTGAGGTGTGTGTGCACATGTGTGTGTGTGTGTGCTGGTACAGTCTACACATTGAGTCATATTGAGTTGTTTGTGTGTGTATGTGCAGGGAGAGGCACCACTTTGAGTCACAGTGAGGTGTACGTGTGTGATGTTATACGTTATGCACTGATTCATAGGGAGGTTTTTGTGTGTGTGTGTGTGCACTTTCTGGTATAGGATTTGCATTGAATCACACTGAGCTGTGTTTTTGAGTGTCAGTTTGTGTGCGTGTGTGGAGGTATGGGCTGTGGATTGACTCACAGTTTGCCGTATGTGCTTCTCTGTGTGTGTATGTCTGCTAGCATATCCGGTGCACTGAGTCACATGGAGCCGTGTGTGTGTGTGTGTGTGTGTGTGTCCTGGTATAGTGTGCATTGATTCACAGTCAGCCATGTGTTTGTGTGTGTGAGTGTGAGTGCACTGGTATAGGATGTGCAGTGAGTCAGAGTGATGTGTGTGTGTGTCTGCGTGTTCTGATATTGGCTGACCATTGTGTCAGATTGAGGTGTGTGTGTGTGTGTGCTGGTATAGGCTGCACTTTTTGTCACAGTGAGGTGTGTGTGTGTGTATGTGTAGGTACAGGCTGTGCATTGAGTCACAGTGTGGGGTGTGTGTGTGTGTGTGTGATGTTATATTCTGTGCACTAGGACACAGTGAGCCGTGTGTGTGTGCTGGTATAATCTGAGCATTGAGTCACAGTGTGGTGTGGTGTGTGTGCCTTTGCTGGTATGGACTGTGCATTGAATCCAAGCCATGTGTTAGTGTTTGTGTATTTGGTGTTGTACAGTCTGCATGAGTCACAGTAAGATGTGTGTGTGTGCTGCTATTGGCTGAGAATTGAGTCACACCTAGGTGAGTGTATGTGTATGCTGATATGGGATTTGCATTGAATCAGTGAGCAGTGTGTGTGTGTGTGTGTGTACTGCTATAGGCTGTGCACTGAGCCACATTAAGGTGTGTTTCTGTGTATGTGTGTGCGGGTATAGGCTATGCATTGACTCACATTGAACCATGTGTTTGTATGTGCTAGTATACACTGTTCATTGAGTCTCAGTGAGCCATGGTTGTGTGTGTCTGTTTACTTGTATGGGCTTGGCGTTGAGTCACAGTGAGGTGTGTGTGTGTGTGTGTCTGTGTGGTGGTATAAACTGCATTGAGTCACACGGCGGTGTGTGTGAGAGTGTGTGTGTGTGCAGGTACAGGCTGGTATTGAATCACAGTGAACCATGTGCGTGCGTGTGTGTGTGAGTGTGCTGGAATAGGCAGAGCATTGAGTCTCAGGTGTGTGTATGTGTGTGTGTATGCTGGTATGGTCTCTGCATTGATTCACTAAGGTGTGTTGTGTGTGTATGTACATAGAGCTGAAGACTGTACACTGATTCACAGTGAGCTGTGTGTGTATGTGTGTGTGTGTGTGATGGTATGGGCTTTGCATTGAGTCACTGAGGGGTGTGTCTGTGTGTGTACACCTGGAACTAGAGACTGTGCACTGATTCACAATGAGCCATGTGTGAATGTGTGTATGTGATAGTATAGGGTGTGCATAGAGTCACAAAGAGCCGTGCATATGTGTCTTTGCATGGGTGTTGTGGTATAGGGTCTGCATTGTGTCACAGTGACTGTGCGTGTGTGTGTGTGTGTTTGTGATGGTATAGTATGTGCATTGAATCAGAGAGAGCCATGCATGTGTCTCTGTGTGTGTGTGCTGGCATAGGCATTACATTGAGTCACAGTGAGCCATGTGTTTGTATGCTGGTGTAGACTCTGCATTGAGTCACAGTAAGCCTTGTGTGTGTGCCAGTACAGGTTGTGCATTGAGTCAGTGAGTCATATATGTGTGTGTGTTTGTGTGTGTGTGTGCTGGTTTAGACAGTGCATTGAATCCAATGAGCCGTGTATGTTTGTGTGTGTGTGTGTGTGTGCTGTTAGGTAATGTGCATTGAGTCACAGTAGCTCTGTGTGTGTTTTTGAATACCTCTGGGCTGGCATAGGCTGAGAATTGAGTCACAGTGTGGTGTGTGTGTGAGTGTTCATGTGTGTGCAAGTATAGGGTGGGCATTGAAGCACAGTGAGCTGTGTGTGTTTGTGTGTGTGCTGATATAGGGTGCACATTCAGTTACAGTGAGCCGTGTGTGTATGTGAGTGTGCTTGTAGAAGCTGCACACTGGTTAACAGTGAGGTGTGTATGAGTGTGTGTGAGTGCTGTTACATACTGGGCATTCAGTCACAGTTTGTTGTGTGTGTGTGTGCATGCATGTGTGCTTTTATAGGTTGTGCCTTGATTCACATTGAACTGTGAGTGTGGGTGTGTGGGTGTCTGCTGGTATATATTTTGCATTGTTTCACAATGAGCTGTGTGTGTGTGTGTGTGTTCTGGTATAAGATGTACATTGAGATACAGTGATCCGTGCATGTGTGTGGCTGTGTCTGTGTGTGTGTGCTGCTAGAGGCTGGGCATTGTGTAACACTGAGCCATGTGTTTCTGTGTGTCACTCTATAGACTGTGCATTGAGTCTGTGTGTGTGCATGCATGTGTGCTGGTATAGGCTATGCATTGATTCACATTGAGTTTGTGTGTGGTTGTGCATGTTGTGTGGCTATATGTTTTGCATTGATTCACTGTGAGCTGTGTGTGTGTGATTGTGCATGTGTGTGAACATATAGGCTGGACATTGAGTCACAGTGAGGTGTGTGTGTGAGTTTGTGTTTATGTGCAGTGGTAAAAGCCACTCAATGAGAAACAGTGATGTTTGTGTCTGATAGTGTGTGTCTTTTCAGGTTTATGCTGGGCATTGAGTCACAGTGAGCCATGTGTGTGTTTGCATGTGTGTGTTTGTGTGCTGGTATAGGCTGTGCATTGAGTCACAGTGAGGTGTGTATGTCTGTTCCGGTGTACACTGGGCATTGAGTCTCAGATTTGTATGTCTGTGTGTGTGTGCTGAGATAGGCTGTGCATTGAGTCACAGTGACATGTGTGTCAGTGTCTGTGTGAGTGTGTAATAGTATAGCTTGTGTGTTCAGACACAGTGAGGTTTGAGTGTGAGTGTGTGTGTGCTCTTAGAGACTGTGGATTGAGTATCAGTGAGCCATGTTTGTTTTTGTGTGTGTGCATGCATGTGTTCTGTTATAAGCTGTGCACTGAGTCACATTGCCGTATTTTTGTGTGTGTGTGGGTATGCCTGTTGATATAGGCTATGCATTGAGTCACAGTGCTCCGTTAGTGTCTGTGAGGGTTTGTTGGTATAGGCTGTGCACAGGGTCCCAGTGAGCCATCTGTGTGTGTGTGTCTGTGCAAATATGGACAGTGCATTGAGTCACAGTGAGTCATGTGTGTCTCTGGGTGTGTGTGTGTCCACATGTGCTGTGTTCGGTTGCGTGTTTTGTCACAGTAAGCCATGTGTGATTATGTGCTGGTACAGACTGTGAACTGAGTCACGGCCATGTGTGTGTGTGTGTGTGTGTGTGTGTGTGTGTGTGTATGCATGCAGACATAGGCTATGCATTGACTCCTAGTGAGCTGTTTATGTGTTTGTGATGGTATAGGCTGTCAATTGATTCACAGTGAGCTGTTTGCGTGTGCATGTGCCGATATAGTTTGAGCATTGAGTCATAGTTTGGCTGTGAGTTTGTTTTGCCGGTACAAGACGTACACTGAGTTTCAGTGAGCCGTGGGTGTCTATGGCTTTGTGTGTATGTGTGTGCCTATATAGGTGGTGCAGTAAGTCACAGTGAGCTGTGAGTGTGGGTGTGATGCTAGTATAGACTGTGAACTGAGTCACAGAGAACCATGTGTGTGTGTGTGTGTGTGTGTGTTGTTTGCTTCAAGTTAATGTGCATTGAGTCACAGTGAGCTCTGTGTGTGTTTGTGAATACCTCTGGGCTGGTATAGGCTGAGCATTGAGTCACAGTGAGGTGTGTTGTGAGTGTGCGTGTGTGTGCAAGTATAGGCTGGGCATTGAATCACAGTGAGCTGTGTGTTTTCGTGTGTGTGCTGGTATAGGCTGCGCATTCAGTCACAGTGAGCCCTGTGTATGTGTGAGTGCTCTTGTAGAAGCTGAACATTGAATCACAGTGAGTTGTGTGTGTGATTGTGTGTGTGGGTGCTGTTCCATTCTGTGCATTCTCTCACAGTTAGCCATGTGTGTGTGTGTGTGCATTTGTGTGTGATTTTATAAGCTGTGCATTTATTCACATTGAACTGTGTGTGTGGGTGTGTGCTGGTGTATGCTTTGCATTTTTCACAGTCATCTGGGGGTATGTGTGTCTGTGTGTTGTGCTACAGGCTGAGCATTGTGTCACAGTGAAGTGTGTTTGTGGGAGTGTGCATGTGTCTGCATCTAAAGGCTGGCTATTAGTCACAGTGTGCCTTGTGTGTTTGTGTATGTTTCTGTACTGGTATAGGCTGTGCATTCATTCACAGTGAGGTGTGTTTGTGTGTCTGTCCTGGCGTAGGCTGGTTATTGGGTGACAGTGAGTCATGTGTGTGTGTGTGCTTGTAAAGTCTGTGAACTGAGTCATGGCCGTGTTTGTGTGTGTGAATGCTGGTATAGTTTATGCATTGACACATAGTGATACACGTGTGTGTTTCGTGATGGTATAAGCCATGCACTGAGTGTGAGTGAGCTGTTTTCATGTGTGCATGCTGGTATATTCTGAACTTTGAGTCACAGTGTGGTGTGTGGCCGTGTATGTGTGTGTGTGTGTGTGTGTGTTCCGGTATAAGATGTACATTGAGATACAGTGAGCCGTGCATATGTGTGGCTGTGTGTGTGGGTGTGTGTGTGTGCTGCTAGAGGCTGAGCATTGTGTAACACGGAGCCATGGGTGTGTTGTGTGTTGGTGGGCTTTCATTGATTCAATGGGTGTGTGTGTCTGTGTTTGTTGTGCTAAAGACTGCATTGAGTCACAGTGAGTCGTGTGTGTGTGTGCTGGTATACACGATTGATTGAGTCACGGTCACCCATGTGTGTGTGCATGTTGGTATGTGTGTGTGTTCTTCTATAGGTTGTGCATTGAGTCACAGTGAACCCTGTATCTGTGCAGGTGTGTATGTGTGGTGCTGGTATAGGCTGTGCATTGAGTCACACTGAGGTGTGTGTGTATGCTTGTGTGTTTTGGTATACATTGTACATTGAGTCACAGTGCTGTGTGTTTGTGTGCACGCTGGTATAGTCTGTGCATTGAGTCACAGTGATGTGTGTGTGTCTGCATGTTCTGGTATAGGCTGACCATTGTGTCACATTGAGGTGTGTGTGTGTGCTGGCATAGGCTGCACTTTTTGTCACAGTGAGGTGTGTGTGTGTGTATGTGTAGGTACAGGCTGTGCATTGAGTCACAGTGTGGGGTGTGTGTGTGATGTTATATGCTGTGCACTAGGACACAGTGAGCCATGTGTGTGTGCTGGTATAATCTGAGCATTGAGTCACAGTGTGGTGTGGTGTGTGTGCCTTTGCTGGTATGGACTGTGCATTGAATCCCAGCCCTGTGTTAGTGTTTGTGTATTTGGTGCTGTAGAGTCTGCATGAGTCACAGTAAGGTGTGTGTGTGCTGCTATAGGCTGAGAATTGAGTCACACCTAGGTGAGTGTATGTGTATGTGTATGCTGATAAGGGATTTGCATTGAATCAGTGAGCGGTGTGTGTGTGTGTACTGCTATAGGCTGTGCACTGAGCCACATTAAGGTGTGTTTCTGTGTATGTGTGTGCGGGTATAGGCTATGCATTGACTCACATTGAGCCATGTGTTTGTATGTGCTAGTATACACTGTTCATTGAGTCTCAGTGAGCCATGGTTGTGTGTGTCTGTTTACTTGTATGGGCTTGGCATTGAGTCACAGTGAGGTGTGTGTGTGTGTGTGTGTGTGTCTGTGTGGTGGTATAAGCTGCATTGAGTCACACGGCGGTGTGTGTGAGAGTGTGTGTGTGTGCAGGTACAGGCTGGTATTGAATCACAGTGAGCTGTGTGTGTGTGTGTGTGTGTGTGTGTGCTGCAATAGGCAGAGCATTGAGTCTCAGGTGTGTGTATGTGTGTGTGTATGCTGGTATGGTCTCTGCATTGATTCACTAAGGTGTGTTGTGTGTGTATGTACATGGAGCTGAAGACCGTATACTGATTCACAGTGAGCTGTGTGTGTATGTGTGTGTGTGTGTGATGGTATGGGCTTTTCATTGAATCACTGAGGTGTGTGTCTGTGTGTGTATACCTGGAACTACAGACTGTGCACTGATTCACAATGAGCCATGTGTGAATGTGTGTATGTCATAGTATAGGGTGTGCATAGAGTCACAAAGAGCCATGCATATGTGTCTTTGCATGGGTGTTG